>NW_015652163.1:142626-159152 GCF_001515625.1 Sinocyclocheilus rhinocerous
AGCTATCGATTATTTTAGTAATCGAGTATTCTACAGATTATTCCATCGATTAATCGAGTGATCGGATAAGACATAATTTTTCTTTATTAAAGAGAAATACTAAATATGCAAGAGATAGTAAGATAGATCTCTTAAAATAAACAATTAATTTGTTTTCTTTTTAGTTGATTTATGGTCTTAAATATGCCCAGCGCTTTTTTTTTTAAAGTCTGGTCCCTGTTTTTATACAGTCTGTGGTCTGGTCCAGCGTTTATCGGGCTGTGCGTTAGTAATAATGGTCCGTGGGGAAACACGGTGTTCCGTGTGTACAGTAAATGGACTAAACGAAGCCTCGATGATTTTTTGTATTCGAGTTACTCGAGGTATTTGAGGAATCGTTTCAGCCCTAATTTACATTAATTTTGCGTCATAAAACCATTTTGAGAAGCAAGTGCATTAAACCACTTACACGGAGTCGCGCTCAGTCATGCGCGAGCAGTCTTCACAAACAAAGTACGCGTCAGCATTTGAAATTGAAAGCAGGCTTTTGTTAGTGAGGTTCATATTTTAAATATATAAGTCCACTGCATTCCAAACCACATAAATGATGACTTCGTAGAGCATTTGTAAGGAAAATACAGACGGGTGAGACCGCACACTTCAAGTATAACATCAAACAAAGCGAGCGTCTCTCACAACGCATCCGGTGCAATGAAGCCCGCGAATGTCCTTGTAATTCGCTTCAACCTTTCTGAACTTTATGAAAGATTATTTTACGGAAGCTTCGAATAGTGTATATGTGTGAGGAATTGGAAGCAAGCAGAATTCGGGTGTTTCTAAAGCAAACGCAGCGTCTTTGCACATCTGGATAAAAACTAAGCTCAGAATCGATTCTGAAATTCTCAGAATTGATCCAGAATCATTGGAGAGAGAATCGCGATGCATCGATGGATCGATTTTTACTCCCCCCCCTAGTCTATACAGTACATGCGTGCCTGTATGATTCCTTCTTCCTAAACGTCTCTGGGCTGTTGCGGTTTCCTGGTCCGTCGGACTTGGTTGCCACACCGCCACCCTCTCATTCGTCTCGCTGCCGTTCCTGACGGTGCCAATTTAGCCCGGCTCGCTGGTTCCAGAGCGTGAAAGTGGTTTGGAGGTGGCTTGCGTGCATGAAGGCACCGGCTGAACCCTCGAGCTTGCAGCACAGGGTTGGGAATGCTGTCTTTGCCCTGCAGTTATGACCTCCTTGCTTATGAGTGGCCAACTCACTGACTAACTGGGACGTTTCCTTGTAACTCGTAGTGGCCAGATACTGACTTCACAACTGTGAGATTGTTCAAGCTTCAGATTATGGGTGATGTAGAGTTACTCCCCACCAAGAGGATTGTGTGGATTACAGTTGCTTAATTGATTCTTGGGACATTTCTCTTCCCTGGGTTGCCAAATCCTCCATTCCTGGGTGTAAAATCAACAAACCGACAGTGTAGGAAAGCAACTCAAATGTAATGTAGGTTGCCAAGATACAAACTATTCTACAAGAAAAAGTAGGTAACACATATATATATATATTTTTTTTTTTTGCTAACATAACTAAATAGTAACAAACTAATATTATTTTCACTAATGCAATTTGCTCTCATTTGCCTAAATTAATAAGACAATAAAACATTTGTTTGGGGGGTTGAATGTAGTCT
The DNA here is from genome assembly GCF_001515625.1 of Sinocyclocheilus rhinocerous. NCBI lineage: Eukaryota > Metazoa > Chordata > Actinopteri > Cypriniformes > Cyprinidae > Sinocyclocheilus > Sinocyclocheilus rhinocerous. The sequence continues at coordinate 144,300 of NW_015652163.1, forward strand.
TATTGTACAAACATAAATAGTTGCGAGACGAGTGAGATGTGACAAAATCAATCAAAAATCACAGCCAATCAGAAACTAAGTGGATAGGTAAATAATAATGAATAAATATATTACCATTTTAACATTATTAAAAATACATAGTAAGTAGTAAGTTGTCAGTTTTTGTCAATCGTTTGCACATTAGGGAAAGTAAAGAAGTTAAGGCTAATGTATCATACTGTATATGCTTCTATTAAATGTGACTTCTCACCCACAGACCAATTTTAAAGTAATGAATTTGTTAACCTTTAATTGGCTCACCTTATACAACCTCTTATTACCTTAAACATAATCAGCCATTAAACCTCCAGTGAAATTCATAATCAGTTGAGGTATTGAATCATAATCAAAGGCATTGTTCTGTGCAAATCATCTTTCATCGTGCGTGAATGCATTATAAAGATCTGAGTACTTGCAGGAATAATATTTATCGAGTGAGATGTGACAAAATCAATCAAAAATCACAGCCAATCAGAAACTAAGTGGATAGGTAAATAATAATGAATAAATATATGACCATTTTAACATTATTAAAAATACATAGTAAGTAGTAAGTTGTCAATTTTTGTCAATTGTTTGCACATTAGGGAAAGTAAAGAAGTTAAGGCTAATGTATCATACTGTATATGCTTCTATTAAATGTGACTTCTCACCCACAGACCATTTTTAAAGTAATGAATTTGTTAACCTTTAATTGGCTCACCTTATACAACCTCTTATTACCTTAAACATAATCAGCCATTAAACCTCCAGTGAAATTCATAATCAGTTGAGGTATTGAATCATAATCAAAGGCATTGTTCTGTGCAAATCATCTTTCATCGTGCGTGAATGCATTATAAAGATCTGAGTACTTGCAGGAATAATATTTATCAGACAGCAAGTTGCGACAAGATTTATGAATTCATTCAGCTAGAACAACTACATTTTCAGCACAAATGTGTTGAATGGTGGTAAATGGTTCAATGACTTTGAAGTTACTGGAAGGTGGTAGCGATATGATGTTGCTTAGATTGTTTGTTGGCTTGAAAAATTAAAAGATTTTTCTTTAATACTAATGGCCTTGTTTAAATGTGATTTTTTTTTTGTTGTGGAGTAAGATCATGTTCATCTTAAGTTATTGTAATATTTATATATATATATTATTTTATGTTTGTGTGTATATATATATATACATATTAAACTGATCAAAAGTGACAGTAAAGATGTTATGTAATGTCAAATATAATGTCTTTGATTTTTTTTTCTATTTCTATTCATCAAAGAATCCTGAAAAAAGGTAGTGTGGTTTTCATAAAATATCAAGTATCGCAACCATTTTCCACAATGATAATGAGAAGCACCAAATAAATATACATTTTATTTATAATTATATCAAAATAGGTATTTTAAATGAATTAATATGACATTTTATTGTATTTTTGATCAAATATAGCTTTGGTGATCATAAGAGACACAAAAACATTAAAACATTTTGTTTCGACATTTTGTACATTTTGTATTCTCTGAAAAAGTGTTTACCACCACATTTATCTTGTTCGAATTTATCTTGTAAATTTTTTCCTGGAAGCCTTGATTTATGGAGTATCTATGAGGTGTTTATCACAGAAGAAGAATTATTGTGTAGAGCAGGTGCACATAAACACATTAAGACTGTAATGAAAATGAAATTGTGATGAATTTAGTGTTACATCTCCTTCTGCCAAAGGCACGGTTGAGCTTTATTGAATGGCAATAGCTCAGTGAGTACAACAGAAGATGCACTTCTTAGCAGACAACTTCATCGGCATCAAAGTCTTAACACATAATATGAGCCGTTTCACATGAAGACAACAAGAAAATGACAATTTTCCCTTAATTCAACAATTGATAGACCATCACCAAATGCATTAGGCTGCTATACACTAACTGACAGCTTTGTCGTCTCCATCTTATATCAGGGCTTCCTTTGATTGAAGACGGCAGAGCTGTTTCACAGTTTGAGATCCCAGCAAAGAGAGAATATTGCTCTGAGGATAGAACGTCCCCTGAAGAGTCACACTGATGAGCGAGAGTGTTTGTATGTGTACGTGTGTGTTTGGGGAGTTGCCTTTTTTGGGCAGAGAATGAGGCACAGCGCCTCACAGGTGTGTATTTACACTTGTGTGTTTACACAGATTTGTGTGAGATTGAGGATAGGAGACAGAGAAAGAAGATGGAATGAAATACGCAAGTCATGTACAGATAAATAGCTGATCTCTAAAAGTTTAAAGTTTAAAAATCAAAAAGATACAGCTGTGAGTCAGAGACAGGAGTGAATGCAATCGAGTTTGTCTGTGTGTGTGTGTGTGTGTGTGTGTGTGTGTTGTGTGTACTGTAGGATAGTTCTCTGCTACTTTGATGCTTGGAAATGCTACATTAAACAGCTCCGAAATAACTCATAGGATGACACAGTCATGCTGGAACAACCATGAGATAAAGGGCATTTATTGTAGAACTGTTATGTGATTCACCCAATAACAGGAAGCAAATGAATTCAGAATGGTGACACTGATGTTGTGCGCTTCCTGTAATGCGGTAAATTTTTGCACCCCATGTGGCCGCCTGCGTAGGATTTTATGAGCTCTGCTCCAGCATGAGAAGGAGGAAAAAAACGAAAGAGAAAAAAACTGTTTGTTAGGAGACAGAAAGGTCTCTTGCTGCATCTCATTTGCATATGAAAGTCTCTGGTCTCTGGCAATGCCTTTCCCTGGAGCCCCAGCTGGCAGAAGGGCAGGAGGGGAGCACCTTTGGGGTGGTCTGTCGGCTACCTCTCCCCTCTCCTCACCTAGTTGTACCAGGAAGCAGCCGTCGAGGGAGGGACTCAAGCTGGGCTTCGAGCCCTCTGAGGTTCACTGTGGCAGCTCCTAGCTGACTTTGTTAGCATGAGGACTACAGCACACTGACCTGGGAGGAGTTCATACAGAGCTTCTCAGTATGGTGGATAGTGTACACAGGCTTTGAGGGGCAGCTCACTTACTGAGACCATCTCAAAGTAATTGACTGTGTACATAGGCCTATATTACCATATTGAATTGTTTGTTTGTTTTTTCCCTTACCTGGATTTAAAATTCAAAATAGCTGTTTAACTGTTTAAAATAACTGTTGACGATTTCCATATATTTTAAACTGTAGTTTATTCCTGTGATGGCAAATCTGGATTTTCACCAGCCATTACTCAAGTCTTCAGTGTCACATGATCATTCAGAAATCATTGTAATATTCTAATAATTTGGTGTTCAAGTAAGAGTTCTGATTGATGCCAAAAACAGTTGTGCTGCTTACTTTTTTCATTATACAGTATATATGTGACCCTGGACCACAACCAGTCATAAGGGTCAATTTTTTGAAATTGGGATTTACATAATATGAAAGCTGAATAAATGAGCTTAATAAATAAGGGTGCAAAAGAATCAAAATATTGAGAAAATTGCCTTTAAAGTTGTCCAAATGAAGTCCTTAGCAATGCATGTTACTAATCAAAAATTACGTTTTGATATCTTTACGGTAGGAAACTTACAAAATATCTTAATGGCACATGATCTTTACTTAATATCCTAATGATTTTTGGCATAAAAAAATCTATAATTTTGACCCATACAATGTATTGTTGGTTATTGCTACAAATATACCCATGCTACTTAAGACTGGTTTTGTGGTCCAGGGTCACATATATAAATGCATAATACATTATAATGCATAATAACAATAACATTATAAATAGGGTTGGGCATTGTTTGGGGTTTTTTAAATACCGGTGCCAAATCGATACTTTTAAAATGGTCCCGGTGCCTAAACGGTGCCTGAACCGATACTTATTAAAAAAAAAAAGAATAATAAAATTCCCCCAAAAATGATGGATTGGCCATTAGCACTATAAACAACACATGATGTCTGTTTCATTCATACTGGACGCCAGAGGGCTCCCTCGCACAGAAAATCCACATATCCAGTTACAGAAGTAGCGGACTCATGACCCTCCAGGAAATCCCTTATATGGACAAAGACATCGCTATTATATCTGTAACTGGCCTCATTCTGTGACAAGAAGCCACATCAGATCACAAAAGGAAGCATTTGACTGGTGTTGTGGAGTAAAAAAATTTAAAAAAAGGTTCTCTTTTGTGGGACAACAAGTTTAGAAATGTGAATACAAGGGAAGTTTAGCTTTAGGAATTTTCATTTAAGCAGATTTAGCTTAGTTAACGGAAGGCTACTTGCTGCCATCAGAGCAAGTGTAATTACTGCATTCACGCGCTCCTTGGATGCTCTCATTTCCCGAGTTGTGCTTTTAAGTCGGAATGTGAAAACAACATGAACACTCGCGTTACTACAAAGATTTGTTGGATTTGTATTATTAGAGCTTTCCAACTTACGTTCACGTGCATTTTCTCAGTCAGGAAATTATCCGTTTCGGAGAACCAGAGGACAAATATTTAAATCGATCGTTCAGGCATGGCACCGAAATGAGGCACTGAAATCTCCGTTCTGATTCGGTTCTAGTACATACCGGTAACATAGGTACCGGTGCCATATTGGTACCGGGTTTCGGTACCCAACCCTAGTCCAGACTGGTTTATACTAGCTCTGAACTGGTCCAGACTGGTTTACTGGCTCTGAGCTGGTCCAGACTGGTTTATGGTGGTCTGGTGCTGGTCTAGACTGGTTTATACTGGCTCTGAACTGGTCCAGACTGTTTTGTTGTGGTCTGGTGCTGGTCCAGGCTGGATTTTACTGGCTCTGAGCTGGTCCAGACTGGTTTATACTGCCTCTGAACTGGTTTATGGTGGTACCCAACCCTAATTATAAATGCCTGTACTGCCTTTAAAATATTTTATACAGTATGTACCATTGTACTAGTATATTATATATTATTTATACATTTATATATAAATATTTTTTTCTTATGTATTTGCCAAAAGTATTTTTTTAATCAATTATGTTTTTTCTTCATATAATTTTAAGTTTTGCAAGGTTAAGAAGCCAGGTAAAGACACCAGTATATCAGCACTCCATGCTGGAGACCAGCATCCACAATATATGCTAGTGACCAACAATGCTGGGATGTTTGTTTTTTTTTCTACAGGAAAGCCTTTAATTAAATTTGTTCTCAAAAAATTAATGTCCCAAAAGCAGAAGGGAACACAGGGTATTAGGACGATAAGAGGGATCAAACTACTATCCTTATATAAGAACAGCATTCTCTGATTTGGTCTTCAGCATGTAGGCAGACATATGTCATTGCATAGCTTCTTCTACATGTATTTTTCATGTTCGCGTGTGTGCGATAAGTATCCTTGTTTGACCACCCACTGCCAAAACACACTAAGTAATCTCCTGCCATTTCAACTATGACTGTTTTGCCAAAATATACAAATAATGTCACTCACTTCCTAATCTTCTTAGCATCCAGCTCTAACATCATCTCTGCGCCCTTTTCTGAGAACCAGTGCCTTTTTCAATTTTAGTCCTTTCTAATCCCAACATCCCTCAAACGAAGCATCACATCATATGACCCATGTCATGCCCAGACATGCTCAGCAGACGGCAGATAGGAAGTGAGTCATCACTGAAGGCGCTGAAATGATGATATCCATATCAGAAACTGATTTGCTTTCGTCTTTGTCCTTATTTAATATGTACACTGAAACTCCTGACCTTATTTTTTAGGGTACTAATGACAGGAGCAATAAAGCTAGATTGCACTCATTGTTAGACAGTCTTACAAGAGGGAGAGCACAGTGATTGCATGATAATGTGCTTGAATAACACTTTTCTTTCCATGCAAACCAATTCTAAATGGCACAAAATATCTTGGCCCAATCATCAGTGGTTAGTTATATAAATGAAGAAAGGCAGTATTGTAATTCTTACAGTGATCCGACGGTGTATTTGAGGGGATGCATGAACTCCATTGTGGAAAGAAACTTGTGAATTTGAAATCAAGTAGGAATATAGTAAATTGGATTTCCAAAAGCACAACTGGACCCGCCTCTCGGAGATTCTCAGTGGTATGTGAGTGTGGTTTAAAACATTTATATAACATTTACAAACCCTTGTGCCTTTCTTCTATGTCCTTCAGCCGCACCATTCACCATTAAAATTAGTATATGTACACTGAACAGCCAAAAGTTTGGAATAATGTTTTTGAAAGATGTCTCTTACGTTTTCTGATTATCTGAAATGTTTGACTATCTGAAATAGTTTTTTTTTTTTTTAAGTCTTTACTGTTTTTACTGTCATTGATTGATCAAAGCAGGGTACTTACCTCAAACTTTTGTTTCTATAAAAAGCAGGAAAATATTTTCAACATTGATAATAATAAGAAATATTTTTGAGCACCAAATCAGCATATTAGAATGACTTCTGATGGACATGTGAATCCAAAGACTGGAGTAATGTTGCTGAAAGTTCAGCTTTGCCATCACAGGAATAAAAGTAATTCGTTTTTTTAAATATATTCAAATCTAAAACCGTTATTTTAAATTGGAATATTTCACATTAATAAATTCAAACTTGATGAGCCATGAAGCTTATTGCAAAAACATAAAAAAAATATTTCAAACTTTTGGACACCATTAGGTGCCATTTATTCCTAGCTGTGTTAAGTCACAAACTAACTGGAGTAAAGGTTTGCTTTTGGGATTGGTCTCAACAGCCAGAAAAAAAAAAAAACAGAGCTCTCAAAATCGCAAGAGGTTGCAGAACAGGAAGATTGATTTTAAAAATATTACTTCCTGTTCTGAGTAGTTAGCAGAGACTAATTGAATCTAGAAAAAGAGGCCACAATGGCATCTAAAGCACCAGTGTGAGTGTTCCAGAGAGAATCTCTTCAGCTCCACTATTGTCTGCTGACTAAACACTTCAAACACCACCACTGCTCTCACTCAGAGTTGCATACTTGTCATGATTTTGCCATCTGAGACACATTTTAGAGATTGTACGATTTATTTTATGGTAGGGCGAATCACCAGTCTTGGATCAGCCTGTGGCAGACTGCCAGGAATTGTGGGCAACAGTCCTGCAAGTGTGACTGCTGTCATGACGTCTGATGAAGAACCAATAGGAGTGCAGATGACATATTTTTATATATAATATGAAACTTTAGCATTTTCTTTACTTTATTAGCATGCTATAGGCCTAATTTATTTCTTCTGTATAATGAGCTATAATTTTTTTCCTAGCCACTACTGACTCCAGACAGACACTCTGCTGCTTATAAACACTAAGCCAACAGTGTCAGCTGTGACCAAAGTCTTAGTTAGGATGTACAGTCTGGTGTTAATGACCATTGATGTACACTGCCATGGCTTTTGCTCAAGATTTCTTTGGGATCAAATCAGACGATATGACAAGCAAACAACAAACTGCATGCAACATCCAGCTTCAGTCAATGGCTCTGAAGCACAATCCGTCCACTGCTCGCATGCTAAGCTAATCGCATGTTTGGTTTGCGTCCACTTGTCCATTTGCTTTTGCTGCAGATGAATACAACACTGGAGCTAAATGAAAGCTGAATACTGGTGCCACAGGTCTGCTGGTAAAACAAACCGCCGGGCTCAAGACTCACAACTCCAGGGCTGCGAGCCCATCCATGCATTAGAGAGCCATCTGCCCACACCGTAAACAGATATCACGGATGCTGCTTATCCCTTCACTCTTCCCAGCACGTTTCAGTGAGACTCCCCAGAGTTACACAGACTACAGGATGAGTAATACGAAGTGGCAAGCATTTATTCTCTGAATATTGATGTTCCCTGTCTTGGCGATGCTTTATTCCCAGGTGCTGGTCATTTGGAGAGTACTGTCCTTGCTTTGAACTAAGCCGCTCGGGTTTCTGTTTCTCCATCTTCTGCTTTCATTACTTGGAGGGCTGATGGTGTTTGTTTGCTTTGCAGCCCAAAGACAGAGTTATATTCCAACGCTATGCTGCAGTTCCTTTATTGACCATAAACTGGCCTGTTCCTTTATGTCTAGGGCACTTTCTTGCTGCCTGACACGGTGTCCTTTCTACAAATCAGTCGCTCTCCCCATGATCCCATTCCCTAATAATTACATACTCATTTTCTCAGACATTCAAAGCTCAAAGACAGTGTATATATTTTAATAATAATATATTGTAATATAATAATAATATAATAATATTAAATAAAAATAATTGTGTGTGTGTATTTAAATACTTTTAAAAACAAATTGTATTTTATAAACTTTATATAAATGTAGTAATGTAGATAGTAGTAGTATGCTAGTATGATAAGGCTATATATATATGCTTAAATGCTTAAATAAATTGTATAATTATATATATAATTTTATACATGTTTAAATTAGTGCTAGGCAATCGCATCCGAAATAAAAGTTTTTGTTTGTATTATATGTGTGTGTGTACGTATATATTTATTATGTATATATAAAGACACACATACAGTATATATTTTGAGAATATTTACATGTATTTACATGTATATATTTATATTAATATAATTTATATTTATTATATAAACAAACTTTTATTTTGGATGCGATTAATCGAGATTAATCATAATTTATATTATATATACATATATTTAATATATAAACATGTTTTTTTTTAAATATATACATGCATGTGTGTGTATTTATATGTACATAATAAATATATTATGTACACAAAAACTTTTATTTTGTATGGGATTAATCGCGATTAATCATTGCCCAACACTAGTTTAAATACTTAGAAATAAATTATTTATAAAATGAATATTATATTAAGATGCATATTATATCAAATTACATTTTTTTTTATATTTTATTATAAATATAAAATTATAGACATGTATAGGAATATGTATTTCTAAAACATGTTGGTTGTGTACTTGATGTCTGCACATCGGTTCAAACAAATTCAGTTCACAAAGATTGCTGAATGAGACCCATGTCTTTTTTCAGCATCTTTCAGCTTCTGTGATTTATACCTTTAGTTCTGCCTATTTTTGTCCTCCTTTAGTCATTGTGCACTTGTATTATTGAGTATTTCGATTTTGGTTGATAGCATCAGTGACTTGTGTAGACATGGGTCATTGAGAGTCATCCACATCCCAAGTGCTGAAATATGACAGCAACCCAAGCAAAACGGAGCTGGAAACAAGCCCTGCAGGCAGGATATGGAGCCGTGCAGCAGTCCTCTGTCTCTGCTGCCACGTGATCCTTCAAAGACAGCAGATAAGACCTCTCATCTTCCTCAGACATCGCTGATGGAGAATGAGGGCTCCACCTCACCTTTCACAAAGGAAAAAAGTATATATTGAGACAAAGCCTTGTGATGGTTTGAAGTCATTTGTGCAGAGTCCTTCTGGACCAGAGGGGTTTTCAAATGAGAAAATCAGTTGATTGGGCCAAATTTCACTTGCAGCCTCACAAGAATAAATCATTCATTTCTAATGGAAGTCAGAGAATGGTCATGAATATATAAAGGAAAGGGCAGAAATCAAATCTCTTTATGACCACAAAAAAACTGTGCATTTCACTCACTGTAATCAAAAGGACTGACAGCGGCCTATTATTTTTAAGATCCAGAGAGAGCAGTTTCTAATGAAAAAGCAGTATTAAACACCACAGGGAAAATTAACCTTAGCTTGTTTCATATTTTGCCCCTCTAATGGGCACTGCGCTGCTGTCTCCAGTTTTTCAAGTGCTGCCAGTGTGATGAGACGGCCATGATTCACATGGCGCTCCGACATGCCACAGAGGTCTTGTTATGCAGCACTGTCAACAAAGTGTTCCATATAGAGGTGGGCACTGTCAATTCTGTAGTTTATCATGAGATTTGTGAATCGTTATTTAACCCATCTGTCTGCACACTTTGATGCATGGATATTTTGTGCATGCAAAAACATAAGCAATCTATCAAGGATGCAAGTATTGGCATAAAGCACAGTACTGTGACAGAGACATTATAAGAGGTGGAGACTTGTTGCTAAATAGTCTCTCCTTACAGGTTATAGAAGTGGAGGTCCCGCCTTTTCTATTTATAGAAACTAGGAGTACTGATATTAATTAACCATAATTCCAGGAATTTCAAGAACTGCATGTTCTTAAGTAAGAACATTACGTAACACTTTATTTTAAGGTGTCTTTGTTACACACGTTACACGTACTTACTATTATACTAACAATAAATTATGCATAATTACTTAATTACATAATTATGCTTGTCCTGAATCACTACGGTACACCTATAATAAGTGTTTATATTCTGACTATTTAGACTGGTTCGGGTAGGTACCGCTGCGGAGTAGCCCAGTACCTGCGTGATTCGCCATAGACATAAACAGAGAGAAGTAGCTCCGGCTACAATGTTCTTCAGCAAGACGCACGCGGTTCTGTTTATTAACCGCTAGAGCGCCAAAAGTTACGGACTGCAGCTTTAAGTTAACGCTTTAAACTGACAGCCCTAATTATTATATGAATTTAAGAAATACGCAACTATTTTTATTATGTCTTGTTGATCATACTGGGTGTCCTGTTTGAATAGTAAACAATACTTCAAATCATCCATACTGCTGTATTGCATCACCAAACATACAGGCAAGTAGCACAAAGCAAGTATCTGTGCATGTATTCACTCTCTAAAATACGGTATCAGTGCATCCCTATAAACTACGCTACTCTTTCTCTTTCTGACAGTGCTGAGAGGAGAGCTGTCATTGTGTGTGAGTGCTTCAGCGAGGTAGTTAAAATGTGCATCCCCTGCATTGCAGGGTGAGCTAAAATTAGAATAGTCTTAGGGATGGAGCCGAGAGTGCCTCTTTCATCCCTCACACCTGTCCCAATAACTGCTGTAACTAACCCTCTCTGTCTCACGCACACACAGTCATGAGAGATGAGTGGATGGAAGTGGACGAGTAAAGGAAGCAGATGAATGATGAATGAAGCATTCCCGTAATAAGGAGAATGGATGCATGGATAGATAGATGGACGTATGGATGGATGAGCAGATGGATGTGCACGCAAGCCCACATAGATACAGCAAGACATATATGTAGATAGACAGATATATGCAGTTTATACATGGATACAGAACATTGTGTGGACAGATGGTCAAGAAGGAGTTAGACAGAAACAGCAGGGGATGCTGGGATGATTCTGCTTGAGCTCAGTCTGGTTGAAGACTATGTTCATGCATGAAGTTGCTCTGTTTTACTGTCTGGTTCGTTTCTGATGAGCAATTCTAAGATGAGCTCCACCTGCTTCGCTAGCAACAGCTTTTTTTTTTTTTTCTTTCTTTTTTTTTTTGCAACTTTCTGGAACGTAGATGCATGAATTGAAAAGTGGAGGCCAAACAGAAACAAGAAAATATGCATCATGCACTCACACATCCATAGGCCTCATCTTAGCAATAGCTAGCACTTTCCCCAGCAGTCTGCAGAAGCTGATAAAACACAACAGCGCCTGCAAGCATATTTTTAGTCGGCTTTATGCTCGCAGCGTTCTGTATGTGATGATGGCTTTGCTCCAGCAAATGTATCCTGTCATTAGTCTAGGCGTTTTGATGCCGCTCAGAAGTTAAAATGGAGTCTCCGCTATGTGTAAGCATTAGAGGTTCATAAACACAACGGAGACTGACAGGGTTTTCCGTGCGTTACAGATGGGGGAGTATTTGGCAACGGTAATATCTTTATACAAAGAAACAAACTTGACATGGGCACATCTCACGCCTCATTAATTGTGCAGGTAATGATGCTCATCACATCTTTCTATCCGAGCTTGGCACTGTAGACCTGAGGAGAATTTAGAGCCCGTCCATATCACGCTTCCCTTTTTTTTATGCTGTTTAGCTGTTCACTCACTCGACTGCTTGATTCGCCCAGTACTTTCGTTCACACATTTGCATAGTTGCTAGAAACTCCTGCTGCTTTTTTAATGCTTATACATTATAAATGTGCCTGTATATTGATTTGTAAGAAATCTTTACCATAGAGAAAAATAAATCTGCTAAAATGTATTTTTGAAATACATTTATTTCATGCTAAGTATACTACAAATACATTTCAATTTTTATGTATTTAATAAAAAAATACCCTGCAATTGTGCTTTTACTATACTTCAAGTGTGCTAAATTGGCACAACTAATTTTGTACTTAATGCACTTTAATTGTGTGAAAGTAGTGCTGAAGTCCAACTAAGGATATACTGAATTTAAGTATATTTGAATGTGCTAAAGTGGAACTTTTGCAAGTAGCCACAGCCATATCACCCTGCAGCCCAAGACTGGTTGCCCACTGAAGCTAAGCAGGGTTGAGCCTGGTCAGTACCTGGATGGGAGACCTCCTGGGAAAACTAGGTTGCTGTTGGAAGAGGTGTTAGCTAGGCCAGCAGGGGGTGCTCACCCTGTGGTCTGTGTGGGTCCTAACGCCCCAGTGTACTGACGGGGACACTATACTGTCAAAAAGCACTCTTAAAGTGGTCATTAAAAAATCCCATGGCACTTCTCGTAAAGAGTAGGGGTGTAACCCTGGTGTCCTGGCCAAATTGCCCCCCTGGCCCTTGTCAATCATGGCCTCCTAATAATCCCCATCCACTTGATTGGCTCTATGACTCTCTCTCTCCTCTCCACCTGTAGCTGGTGTGTGGTGAGTGCACTGGCGCTGTTGTACTGTGGCTGCCGTCGCATCATCCAAGCGGATGCTGCACACTGGTGGTGGTTGAAGAGAGACCCCCCCCATATGATTGTAAAGCACTTTGGGTGTACAACAATACACAATAAAGCGCTATATAAATGCATCATTCATTCATTCAAGTATACTTCAGGTACACTTTAAATATTTTGCATTTAAAGACAGATTTTATTCAAAGATTATACAATTCTCATCAGTTGTGACATTAAAACACATTTTTGGCTTAATATTAAGAAATGTGCATTGTGCACCAGTAGTAATCCAAATATAGTTTAATAATAATATTTAAATCAGTAAGTCTTGAGGGATGTGTCAGCAAATATGTTAATAGATTTGAAAAATACTTTGTATGAAATAAATGTATTTTAAATATATCACTTTTTTACTAGGGTAGTATTAGTAATAGTGGTTAGGAATTTAATCCTGCACCCAGTGTTGCCAGATGCTTTTAGAAAAACAAGTATCAAAAATTTAAACTGTCTATTTTGAAAAACATACCGCATGACTTATAGCAACACACTGACCTGTGTGAATTTTTACATTAAGAGAATTAGAAATATTGACTGTTGAGCTACATCCCAGAATATTTTTTCCTCTTTATTTTGTTTTGTTTTAACCCTTCAGTTGTTACCTTAAGGAGACTTTCTTTTTTATCTATTAAATTTAGTTTTGTTCATATAACGTTTGAATTGTGATTGTATGAATTAGTGATATTGAATTAATTTGAGTTAATTTTTATTTTAGTACGTGAAGCACTATTTTCAGAATTACGTTTTTCAGTGTTAGCGAAAAAAGTTCTGTTGCTGACAGGCACTTACAGTTACTGAATTTTTCATGTGTCGTATAAATGTGTGGGGAAAACATTTCTAATGATGTTATGCATTTAACCCTTGATGACAGTCGAATCTAGTCCCGTGCAATGCAAATTGCGTGCGAACATGCATACAAAATGCATAGGCCGCACGAAAGGAAATTAAAAACTTTCGCAAGGTGTGTTTTCAGCAATTTATTTTCAGTAAACACTTCTCAAACCAAATGACGTTAATGATTTAGCCTTCGAGTCACGAGATAATTAATTGATGTTAATATCTACTAATTACCGCGTTGTCACGGTCACTCTGCTGTGTTTTTCTTTAATCCAAATCATCAGGATACTCTCTCTCTCTCTCTCTCTCACTGCGCTTTTCATCTGCTGTGTCTGTGCTCGATGACAAATGACAGAGTGATACCTGCAGAAATTATCTCTCGGAAAACACTCCCTCAACTGATGAAAACCCAAAAAGAGAGGCGAGGCATGTTTGCAATCCGGAAGCGTTAGAAGCCTCTGAAATGTACAACTCCAATGAGACAGAGGTCTGAATATTTACAGCGTGTTTTTCTAGCCGACACTCATCCATCAGGAAGAGCCGTGTGCTTGGCCATGTAATCTGTGGACTGCACATGTAGGTCTAGTCGTGCATGTCTAAGCGTGTGTGCCTGCATGTGAGTCGCATGATAATGGCTTCAGAAACAGTACATGCTTGGTTTCAGGCACGTGCAGAAGGGGGGGCTTTGGGGGCTCAAGCCCCTGCCCTTTTTGAAAATTATTCAAAAGTGCCCCTCTCAGACAAATAGCAATGATATTGTGGTCAATAAAAAAATGCATTTGAATTATAATTAACCTGACAATGTGTACAAAACCGTAACTAATCGCTCAAAAGTCGGAAAATTCCTGTTTATTTTTACATAGGCTATCTGTCAATCTGATGCGTTGCTATGGGTTGCGTGCCTTTTGCTTGACTGATATTCCACAGTCTGTTCGGAAGCCTAGGCTCTCGAGCCATATAGGCTAGTTATTTTAGTGAGTGGGTAGACTTAAAAATAAACCAAACAATATTTTAAACTTTTTTTTATCAATAATCAAAGCTAGTGTGTCGATTTAATAAAAAATCCATATATTATATATTTTAGAATATTACATAATTCATCAATGCCCTTTTGTTTGTTATAAAACACCAACCAATCACGATCTGGCACAAGTTCAAATTTCATTGGACAATAATGTAATTTTCTGTTCTTATTCATAAATCGGTTGAAAATTACATGGGACAGACGAGCTTATTTGTGGAGCGATCTGGATCTGCGGTTTGTCTCATTTTAT
>NW_015652163.1:159525-193663 GCF_001515625.1 Sinocyclocheilus rhinocerous
CTCCAGTCTTCAGTGCATGATCCTTCAGAAATCATTTTAATATGCTGATTTATTATCAATGTTGGAAACAGTTGTGCTGCTTAATTTAAATTTAAATTTAATTTAATTATTTTTTTTTGGAACCTGTGATACTTTTTTGGGGTTCACTGATAAATAAAAAGTTAAAAAGAACAGCATTTATTCAAAATAGAGATGTTTTCTAACAATTTCAATCTTTACTATAACTGTTTATATCAAAAACTAATTTATTAAAAAAAAAACAATACTGACCTCAAGCTTTTGAACGGTAGTGTATATTGTTACAAAAGTTATATTTTAAATAAATGTTTTTCTTTTTTAACTTTGTATTCATCAAAGAATATTGAAAAAGGTATCACAGGTTTCCAACATTGATAATAAATCAGCATTGCATAACATTTATTTTAAAGTATATTAAAATTGTGATCAAATAAATGCAGTGTTGATGACCATAAGTGACTCCTTGCAAAAATATAAAATAGTAATATATATACTATTATATATTATGACATATATATATACCGTACATGTGGTCCTTTTTTTTAACCTTTTTTTTTTTTTGCCCCTATTTTACATTTGAGCCCCTGCCCCTGAGGAACTCTCTGCACATCCCTGCTTGGTTTGGCCAGTCCTTCTGGTCTAGCTTTTGTTTAATGAATTATCATTAACAGCACTAGCATTAATAGAGACATAAGAATAGCCATTATACTGTACTGCAAAAGTCCAGCTACTCAATTGCCCCAATGAGCCACTGTGTCTTAAAGACTCCACAGCGAACAGAAGAGCACTGACTTTCTGGTCTCCAGAACCTAGGCTGGTGTGAGATAAATGGCTCCTCAGTGCCACTTTGACAGGAGTTTTCTGTCCTTATCGAAAGCTGTTGCCACACCGCTGCCCTGTGTTCACACACGCACACATATACCTGTAAGGGCCAGTCTGGCTGCGGCTTAGTTGTTCTGATTTGCAGAACAAATGTATTGTGCTGGCAGAATTTGTGAGGTTTAATAATTTTGTGTAAAAGAGACATCTTATTTTTGGTGCGCTGTAGTCACTCTTTATCTCGTTCCTTGTTGGTGTTTATGAAGTATGCAACTAAGGAGCTGGTAAATGCCAGGCCTTGAGACAGATGGAAGGTCAAGTCTGACAGGAAATTTGAAAGCATTAAAGGTGAAGAGATTATGGGAATTAATGACGGAGGCGACGTGGCAGGAGTTTGTCTGTGTGATTATGTGCATGACTCCATTACAGGGAGAATACTCATAAAATGGACAGTTCTGTTATCATTTTCTGACCCTTTCTTTTCTTCTGCAGAACAGGAAATTTGATATTTTGAAGACTCTTTATACATCTCTTTTCCATACAACAGAAGTTAATAGTGACCACAACTATTAAACACATTAAAAAATAAAAAATATATATCATCTTAAAAGTAGGCTATACAACTAATCTTAATAATCTTAAGCCATATGTGCCCCTGGACCATAAGTTTTAAGTTGCTTGGGTATATTTTTAGCAATAGCCAAAAAAACATTGAATGGGTCAAAATTATCGATTTTTCTTTTATGTCAAAAATCATTAGGATATTAAGTAAAGATCATGTTCCATGAAGATATTTTGTAAATTTCTTACCGTAAATATATCAAAACTTAATTTGTGATTAGTAATATGCATTGCTAAGAACTTCATTTGGACAACTTTAAAGGCGATTTTCTCAGTATTTAGATTTTTTTTTTTGCACCCTCAGATTCCAGATTTTCAAATAGTTGTATCTCAGCCAAATATTGTCATATCCTAACAAACCATACATCAATGGATCAAGGGAAAGCTTATTTATTCAGCTTTCAGATGATGTATAGATCTCAGTTTCGAAGAATTGACCCTTATGATTGGTTTTGTGGTCCAGGGTCACATATGATAAGTGTAAATTTTGGGATCTGTAAGATTTTTAATGCATCTATTTAAAAAAAAAAAAAACAGCATTAAAGCTTTCTTACTAATAAAATAGCAAGCAAGCAAATAAATAAATACATACATGCATAATAATTTATTCTGAATGTTGTTATATGGACAAAGCATTAAGAATATTCACATATATACAGTGGGTACGGAAAGTATTCAGACCCCCTTAAATTTTTCACTCTTTGTTATATTGCAGCCATTTGCTAAAATCATTTAAGTTAATTTTTTTTCCCTCATTCATGTGAGTGAGTAAATGATGACAGAATATTCATTTTTGGTTGAACTGTCTCTTTAAAACCCACTTTCAGAATAACAAAAGTGGGGGAAGTGTTGTATGAAAGAATTTCAGCTGCCAAATTCCACCATGGTAATCCTCATTCTTGATGAAACTCCCTGTTGCTAAAACAAGTCATGATGGTTTCGAACTGTGAATTATGGAATTAACTTGCTGGCTCCCTGGTGGAGGCCTCGTCCCAACATCTGCTGCAGAGACAATCCTGTCAGAGATGCTGTAAGGGCAAGTCAGAGGCAGATGAGAGGTTGAGTCGAGAGAATGACACTTTCATTCCCCTGAGGTTTTGTTAGTGCCTGATGAGAAATTGAACTGGGTGACACTTGAGGGACGTGAGGCAATCTGCGACGAGAGAGGGGTCACGCAAGCAGGAGGAGCGCACCTTCAGAGAAGACAGGTGTCCACTGAAAGCTTTGGAGTTGGAGTAGAAATGAGGGCAGAGACACAAACGCCTATACCAATCCTAGAGAGCAGCCTTTCAGAAGAGAAAAAAAAAGTCATGCAGGTTTAAAATGACGTGAAGGTGAGTAAATGACACAATTTTCATTTTGGGGTGAACTATCCTTTTAAACTCTGTTACAGGCATTAACATACACATTAAGAGATGGCTAGAAGGAGAATTGGGCTGGTATTTAAATTAGCATTTATGGTCTCTATTGAGTCACAATGGCTCTAGCGACAATAACAGTGAAATTAAGCATGTAAATGAATTTAAGATTCCCTAACCTCTCTCTTTCTCTGTGTTATTCATTGTTTTAGCTTCTCTTGTTCTACACATATTGGGATTCTTAAGGGCACCTGAACAGCGGCCTGAATAAATCATGACAACACAGTTAAGTACAAAATGATCTCAGCAGGTCATGGAGATAATAGTGTTCCTGCGGTAATGGGTCAGTGCTTCCCTCAAAGTTATCCGTAGCGCTTGTGTTTGTCATTGACGAGCTCTTTGCTCCCTCGGTCAGAACTGAGAGCTCAATAGAGCCGCACTTAGTACATTGAGATGAGACATCTAGTGAATCAATGAATAAGTGTTATTTTATTGATCTAAAGTGTTCAGATCTGAATTTCATAGTAAGTGTAAAAGGTAAAAGTAAGTGTAAGTTCACCCAAAAAGTGGAATTTGTCATTTTACTCACCCTCATGTCATTCCAAATCTGAATGACTTTCTTTGCTCTGTGAAACACAAAAGAAGATATTTTAGAGAGTGTTGGTTACCCAAACTTTCTGGTGGTTCCAGTGTATGCAGTATGCAAGAAAACTTTGAGAATAGAACAAAATATATTTTTATTAGGGTGAGCAAATGATGACAGAATTTATTTGTTTTATCATGAATTGTAAGTTTACAAAGAATGAATTGTACCCACTACTTGTCTACCTGCTTCTCACAAACCCCCTGCCTCCTTTGAGTAGATTTGACAATCTACCCATCACCTTTCCTTTGACCCTGATCCATCTATTCCTCCACATAGATCTCATCTCATGTATCTGTGCGCACTCACCCGACCCACATCTCGCAAGCAGAGTAAATGACTCTGCGGTGTCTCCCTGCCACTCAAGACAATTCTGTCAACCTGTGAGAACAGTCACTCACCTGTTTCCACTGTAATCAGGAGTGAGCTTTTTCTGAATGTCATCTAACAAAGAAAAGGACAGAGAGAAAGAAAGAGTGCAGCGTATGTCTACACAATTGTATGAGAGACAGTGGCTATGTTTACATGGACACTTTTTGTTTTAATCGGAGTGAAATAATTCTGATTGATGAAACCGATGTAGTGTTTACAGGAACGCTAAATAAAGTGATCGGGTTGATGTGTGCGTTTATATGTTACAAGCTTCAGTATCGGATTTGATATTTTGACATTCGCACACTGCATGGCTATACAGAGTTTTCCCGCTGTTTGCACATACTATTCTCCTGCCATTGCTTCTTTTCTTTGTTTTAAATATCAGACTTTATATTTATATATTTTGGGTCATAATTAGGAGACGACGAGCATGTGAAGCTTTGTGACGTGCTGCTGTTATTTATCAAGCAGTAAAATTGCCGATTCCAGGCTGGGAGGATGAGAGTATAAAGTGAGGACTGATGGGACGTTGTTCTGCTCCACTTCACAGATGATGAGTGGAAGGAGAACTTTAGAATAACATGACAGTCATTTATGACACTTCATTTTACAAAAACAACGGCTCGTTTCACGCGTTATGCGTCATTACGCCATTTCTACTTCATTGCACATGCACAGTACTTTCCAGTTTCAGTTTGCAGTCCGATCAAGTGTTGACATGTCATCTCGATCGGATTAGAAAAGGTCTGCACCACCCCTTCCAATCCGATCGGATTTTCAGTTGGATCGAGCTCAATCGGATCAATTATCATGTTTACATGAAGGCTTTTCAGTCCAATTAAGTCATCAATCCGATTACTAACGGATTGATTATTTAGTTGCATGTAAACGTAGCCATTGAGCTGATTTACCTCTCTTCATTTTTAAATATCTTATTGACAGTACATGTTACATTTAATTAAGATTTAATTAAATCTGTCATATTCCATGTCTTGCTGATTGTCATAATTGTTGTAAGAAACGTGGTAAAAATGAAGCATTATGGAGATAAGCTCTCTTTACACTCACTTAACCCTGTAGAGATGTTCCAATTATATTTGTAGGTTAGGACCAGGGGCCTCAGAGCTTGATAGGAGTAGGCTTCAGCTGCTGGCCCACATCCTCCAAAGTATTAGCCATCATTCTCTGCACTGACTTTTCAGCTCAAGCAAAAGCCAAATGACTATACACATGAGCAAAAAATGTATGCTGAAGCCTGTGGTGAGGATGGGAAGAACCTTTTTCTTTTTTGTGTGTGATAGTATCTTCCTTCTATTCCCATTCATATTCACTCTATACTCACTATATATGACCCTGGACCACAAAACCAGTCATAAGGGTCAATTTTTCAAAATGTGAGATTTTGAGATTTATACGGCATCTGGAAGCTGAATATATATGCTTTCCATTGATGTATGGTTTGTTAGGATAGGACAATATTTGTCCGAGATACAACTATTTGAAATCTGGAATCTGAGGATGCAAACAAAAAAAATCAAAATATTGAGAAAATTGCCTTTAAAGTTGTCCAAATGAAGTTCTTAGCAATGCATATTACTAATCAAAAATTAAGTTTTTATATATTTACAGTAGGAATATATCATGAAGACAAAATATCTTTACTTAATGTCCTAATGATTTTGGCATAAAAGAAAAATCAATAATTTTGACCCATACAATGTATTTTTGGTTATTGCTACAAATATACCCCAGCGACTTAAGACTGGTTTTGTGGTCCAGGGTCACATATGGTCTTTAAGCAGCAGCAAGTGGAAAGACCATTATTCATGTTGGTTTAGCAGTATCTCAGGGGTGAAAAGTAGCACGTGCAGAGGAATACTGTGCAGGAAGAGCTTGTGAGCCTTCACGCAAGGATGACATATGAGAGAGGGTGCAGTTGGACAGACTGTGGGAGCACATAACCTTAATGTGGGATTGTGTGTGTATGTTTGAGGGGGATGTGAAGGAGGCATCTGAGTGTGTACAGTAGTGGTTCAATGTTTCTTCTGTGAGACTTTATATTGATCTGTGTGCTTCTGTATCTATGGAGAGGATGTTTTTCAGTGCTGCTGAGAAAGGCAGGAGGCGTATAAGAGCTCTAGCTCTCTGTCTCTCGCCACATGGTGTGAAGACACGGCCTATCTGAGATTTTACACGTTATTAGATCTGTGTCTCAGAGCAGCGGCTCTGTCTAGAAACGTTTACCTTTTGAGTTGAATTGTATAGACAAATCAGTGCTATGGATATCGTATATAGTGTAACCCAGAGGTTGCGCTGCAGATAATCATCATCCGTCACTTTGACGGGCTGGGTTGTACATTTTCTGTCATGCTCGTATTTTTATCTGTTGTTTTCCCACCGAAAATATCCATTGTTTTTCCCCCGTGCATCATATATTGCATTGTTATTAAATGTTTTTGAAAAGAAGGCTGTATTTATTTGATTAAAAAATACAGTAAAAATACAGTAATATTGTGAAATATTACTACAAATTAACATAACTATTTAAAAAACTTTTATATATTTTAAAATGTAATTAATTTCTGTGATGGCAATGCTGAATTTTCAGCAGCCACTAGTGTCATATGATGCTTCAGAAATCATTCTAATATGCAGGTTTGGTGCTCAATAAAAATATCTTATTATTGTCAGTGTTGAATTTATGAAGTAGTGGCACAGATTTGACCCTCCATCATTAATTAAAATAGTGTAATATTGTATTTTAATGTTAGTTAATTTTTAATTGTTAGTTAATTTTTATTGCATTTTGAACTATCCATCAATGCTTTTAAATTTTGGTCAATTATGGAGAAGTTTAGGTTATCGCATCCTTTGCTGCAAACATCACAATGTAGGGTATATATGACTATATATAAATAAAAATAATTGTATTCAGCCTTTAATGTTTCTCATTAGTGATGCTATTTGTCTATATAATCTTATGATTCAACATATAAACATAATTCATAGCATATACAAACAGATAATGCAAACATATTCAAACCAGAACAATACTAACAGCTTTTTTTTGATGGTGTGATATGACTGTTAGCTGATGATAAAAGACCAGTTCATTTTCCAATCAGGTTTTCACTTACATGGTAATTTGTCGCCATGGTCTCCAATGAATGTAAAAGATTTACAGAATAAAAGAAAAGACACAATATGTCATATGAAATATAGTGGAATGGTGTTCTGAAGACATAAAGGGCAAAGGGTCACAGCCAATATAGCACTCATCAGCCTTGCCCTGCATTAACCTACAAATATGTTGATATACGTAATGTGCGTCATACCCAGCTAGAGTTCTTTTTATAAGCAAACGACAATCCTTATATTAAGGTGCACATAGCCTATTGGGGCATCTTTACCTGCTCAAAATGCTTAAATAAGTCTAGGGATGGCCGGGGATCCTGCTGAGATTCTAGAGAAAGGTTTGATTTTCATTTTGCCTTCATCGAATGTTACATTTCGTAATGAGAACAAGAATGATGGAGGCTACCTTGAAATCATGCCAAGCTTTGCTGATGTGGCTCTTCAGGGAGATAAAGAAAAAAAGGATAAGAAACACTATTTCATTCACACTGTTTTCACTATAGCTGGCAAAGCTGCTTTACATACTGTATTAGAAATTAGAATGATTTCTGAAGGATCATGTGACAATGAAGACTGGAGTAATGGCTGCTGAAAATTCAGCTTTGCCATCTCAGGAATAAGTAGCATTTTAAAATGTATCAAAATAAGTTATTATATACAGTATAATATTTCACAATATTACTGTTTTTGTGGTATGAATTAAGTGCAGGCTTTGGACTTCTTTCAGAAGCATAACAAATTTGACGAGTTTTTTTTTTATGTTGACACTGGAGCAAAGATAATATGAATATTAAAATTTGATAAATATTTCTCTGAGCCACATATACTCATGGCTGAACCCCTCTAAAATCCCACAATCTCCGCTGCTATGGACTGATCATTTTGTTGTTTTCAAAGAGAAATCAGTCTTGATTATCTGAAAAATGGGCATGACTGCTAAATTAGATAAGTTAATGGTCCTTTCTCTGAGTTCGGTGGAATGCCCGAGGACAGTCTTTAAGGTTTACGTGTGAGAGCGAGAAAGAGAAAAATATGTGTGGCTATTGCCTAGTGATCAGGAGAACTCTCTGGGATGCGTGGCTCCTGGCTAGGCGGTGGAATAATATTAATGATTTATGGGCAATTACATTAGAGCGAATGAAAAACAGAACAGACAGTTCAGTGGAGAAAATCACATCAACCCACTCCTCTCACTCTCTTCTTATCTCTCTCGCTCTGCTGCTTATCTCTTTCCATGTCTCTATCACTCGTTTTCTCCCTCACTATCTCTATTTCTCTCGCTCTCGTTCACTCCGCTGTCTCTCTCTTTAATCCCTTATTTCCTTGTCATCCCCCCTTTCCTTTCAATTCATATGTCTCCTCCACCCTTTAATCTTGCCATCTTCTCTCACCTCTGAGGTTTTTCCTTTTTTTTTAAGTTTGTTTTGCTCTGGAATCAGTGCTGTAAGTTAATACCCTTTTCCTGTTGCTGTCCCAACAGATTTTTCTGGTGTACTTGTAATTCAAATCTGCGTGAGTGAACAGAGGGCTTAAGAGTCTCCCATACGGCAGGAGATCCTGTCCCTCATTGTGGATGAATATAAATCTGGCTGTTGTTGTCATCAGCAATAGAGTCTGTTTATATCATGAGCCGTTTATATTGCAGAGTGGAGATTATGACTGAATTTTTCATCCCTGTCTTTTTTCTCTTTTTCTCTCTCTCTGAATAGCATTTTCTATTGGAATTGAGAGAAAAGACGAGATTAAATTACACGTAATGGGGAGGCCATCAGTAGAACATTTGTTCTGATTAATGACTAAAAAAGCAAATGGGTGAGACATATCTCCAAATTATGCCGCCAGATCAAACTGCAGCACATCCATGTTTACGACTAAAAACCAGTCAATCTCTTTTCCCCACGCCAATAGCACTTTATGAATTATGGCAGAGGATACCTCATCACTGTTCAAATTTCCTTGCCTGGCTTCTCTCCAAGTCCTCAATTAGTCTGTGTTTTCCTGCAGCTAGCGGGCCGGCAATACTTAGTCATTGATCAGTGCTTGGATAGCTGCCCGGCGTGGTGCCATGGTGAAAGTCTGCGAGCGGAGCGTGGCTTGATAACGTCCTGTTCCGTATTACTGGATGGACAGACAGCATGTTTGAATATGATTGACAATCATCTCCAGACCCTGCTGTCACATTTTCTCCCGTGAGGTGATCAGTGGAAATGCGTTTAGCACATGGGATGCGCATGTGTGATTTAAGTGGTTTCATTCAGGTTGGTCTGTGAATTAACTATCCCATGCAGAAAGACAAAATTGGAAAATTAACCTCAAAGGGACGACGACAATATTGCTATGCTCTCCAATGTCACCAGCTGCAAATCTGTTGTTTGGCTTGGTAAATAACCAATGTTTCCATTGTGCTTATTTTGCCTTTCAGATTTTGTCAAGTTTTTAACATTATTCTAGCTAAATTGAATCATTTGGGATCAATTTATTCATGCTAAAGGATTTTTTGCATAACAAATTTTTTTACAGCTGGTAATGTGAGTTGCTTGTTAAAAAAAAAAGTCCAAGAGATTTTTATTAACCTTACTGATTGTTGCAAGTACAATGTTATTTTTTTATTTACTCTGTTATGCACTGCTGGGGTCATTCTCAGTCCATAATTTGATTCCCTTAAGACAACATGTATAAAATTCAATGCACTAAACCTCAGGAGAGATAGATGATTTCATTTCCAATAATCATTCTAAAGATCTGCATGACATTTGTAGTGAGAGTATTATACTTCATATTGATATAGTAACACATGGCTCAGTGGCATCTTTTATCTTTTTTCTTTTGCTGTGATCACATATGCATTTGGTGTCTGTGGCTGACTAATACATTATGCCTGTTCTACAGATAGCGGCGGTGCAGTAACAGTCCTGTTTTACAGCAGCCTGCTGCCATGTTTGACACTTCAGCGGCAAGTCTGATATTTCCGCGCCTCGATTTTCAACCAGACATCACCCTGATGTATTGGGCTGACCTTTCTGCCTGCAAAACTCAAATTGGCTCGCCTTGTCTCCTCGTTCGAATGAGATAAACAAAGTCTTTGTTTTTAGCAGCAGCTCATGATAGGCATTTCTAGTCTGTTGCTGTTGGTGGTGTTTTTTTTTCAGGCTCTGCACACATTAGGAGAAAGATAAACACTGGCAATATATTCTCACATTACCACAAAATCGCTAAAGTGAGTAACATTGCACTAGTCGGATTGTGGGGAATTTACTTGATTTCGTTTCCGCAATGTTTTTTTTTTTCTTTCAGAGTACCAGTGTGCATTAGCGTTCAAAGTACTGTAACGTAATTAGTTGTCCCATAACATTACAACTAGCAGGTTTGGGTTTGCTCTTAGCATTAGCACTCTTTCACAACTGCTAATCTCTTCTTCACTCATCTGTCCTGCTTGCTCGATTGCTTTCCGCCTTTGGTTTGTCTGTAAAAAAATCAGGGTTTCTTAAGAAATCCTACAAACTTAATTTAACGTAAGCATATTCTTTGAAAAAGTACAGAGTTTGTGTATAGTACAGTATGTTGGTGGTACAATGCATTGCTGTTCTCACAACATCAAGAGAAGTAACATAACTATTGGAGGGAACAACTTATTTTCAATGAAAGAGCCTTCTTAGATGGTGAAAGTGTGTTTAATGGTTAATTCACAAAAAATAGACATTCTGTCAACATTTACCCAACCCTATGCTGTTCCAAACCAGTTGCTGTTTTTTCGGACCCCATTGTATAGACAACAACATTCTTCGATATATCATCTTTTGTGTTCTGCAGAAGAAATAAAGTAATACAGGTTTGGAAAACAACATAAAATGAGTAAATGATGGCAGAATTTTCATTTACTTGTGAGCTTTTCCTTTAACGGTGTTAGAAAGTGACTGCAGAGTGATAGAGATCAATGTGTATGTGTTAAGCTACTCTTTTGGAGTCACCGTAAAGGGCGGACAGCTGATGGTATGGATGGAAATGGGGTAGAAACCCAACCTAATGGCTTATCACAAAGGCTCTCCCCCGTGACAACTTATTGATGGACTCTATTTGGTCTTAAATGGCAACTCTGCCCCTTTTACTAGGGAGAGATTGAGAGACTGGAGAAAGAGAGAGAGTGAGGGAAAGAGGGGGCAATGGAAAGAGTGATGAAATGAAGGAGATAAAGATGGAAATTAACTGTGCGGTGGAGATTCTGACCACTCAAGTGTTTCTGAGCCAGGTCGCTCTTATTGCATCCCTCAGAGATATGTTTCTATGCCGTATAGATTGCTCTCTCTGCAACTGCAGATATCACATGCTTAAGACATTTAAAATGACTTCTCTTTTTCCCCACCTCTTGTCACTGAGGAGATGTCTGTTTTTTTTTTTTTTTTTTTAATGAATTTGAAGCCTTCTATTGGTTTACATTGCATGGGGAATTACCAGTCGCCCTCTAATTAATCCAAAACAATGCTGGGTTAGTGAGCCATGCACACCCAGTCCAGAAATCTAAATGAGACCAGCAAAGGTTAACAAGCTGATAGCTCATTAATGTAAAGCCCTATGTTTATTCATGGACAATAATAGCTGATAATCATAGATAAGGACATTGATGTGCCATCTACACTGTGAGCAGTTTTGATGCAAGTGTTTGCTACTAGGTTGGTAATTTTAAGATTGTACAATCTAGAAGTTCCTTGGTCATTTACAGTGATATTACATTATATTTATATAAGAAAATACATTGTACTGTACAAAACAAATTTGCTGTAAAATACACTAAAATTTGTGTTTTCTGGAAAGTGTTTAAATTTGTGTAAAATAAGTAAAACTATGAATAAATGTGTGTCAGATTGTATACTGTACATTGTACGTTTTACATACCAAAACATATATAATTGTAAATTTTTATTAAATTTCACTGCAAATGTAGGTTTACATAATTTAAATGTACATGTTTTCTGTAAAACATTTTTTATAGAAAGCAGTTAGATTTTACCATAATTTTTTGTACAATTGACTTATATAAATCAGTAACGTCACTGTAAATTGTATCTATAAATAATCAGTTAATCAACAGGTCTTCACTGTACAATTTTCAATTTTTCTGTTATAATTACTGTTGCGTAGTGCTGTGTATTAGCCATGACTCATGGAAAATGCAAGTTTTATGAACTACAGTAAGTAATGATTTGGCCTTCTGTTTTATTACAATATATAGTCTATATACAATATGTTGTTTGTTGCAATTTTAAAGTACAAAGCAGATTGGAGTAGTTTGTTGTGTGCTATTAACATTAAATCAGCTAGCCAAATCATACATATTGTTGTGAACTGTAAAACATACAGGCCTCAATATTGAAGTTTTAAAGTCACTACAAGGTCAAATTATAACTGAATGGTGGAATCCCAAAAGAAAAACGAGTTTGAAAATTCCACCTACATCGAGATATTTTTTTTTTTTTTTTAACTAATTTCCTGCAGTGCTGCACAGTTTGCACCGACCGGCCGCATGGAGCATGTGAGATATTCTCAGTCTCCTCTGCCCGTCGGCCCTGTAGTCCTGCTAAGTAGCTCATTAGTATGCGCATGACACGTTAATGAGAGTCTGTTTCCGGGCGACCACACACTAATACTCATGAATATTTAACTGAGGAGCGGGAAGATTATATAGAAGGAAGAAAAAACGAACAGAGAGGAAAAATATCAAAATCTCACTAAGCTCGGGACCGTGAGAGGTTTGAAGAGATGATGTGAAGCAGATGCGCAAAATAATCGGAAGCTGAAAGAGAGAAATCATATTTTTGAAAAGCTGTTAAAATGAAATACGCGACTTTGTGGAGGGAATATGAAAATGGATGGTAGTAAAGAGGAATAGAAATAGCAAGTAAGATGAGTGGCAAGGTCTAATCTGGGAAGAGGCCATCAAGGGGCCTATGGAGACCGCGGGGAAACTGCAGGCCAGGCAGCTTGGGGACTTTAGATTTTATTAGTAGACCTAAGAGAGGGCTTTAGAGGACTTTTTTGCTCTTCCACCATCTTCAGAGCCATTCCACTTGGCTTTTCGCAGCAAGTGTCCTCCCATAGAGATGGATTGAAACATTTCCACTAATAGCATCTCTGCTGTCTGAAGGTAGAATTAATCTTCACTCTTCCAGAATAAAATCACTCCCCTTCTCTCATCTTTATTTCTTTCTTCTTCTCTTTCAACCTTTTACTCACCTTCCACGTCTCTCGATCCTGTATATTTTCTCTTTTTCTCTGCACTTCCACGTTCACTCATGCCGCTCTCATTCTATCAAAGTTTTCAGACTATCCAGCTGAAGAGTTTTGTGAACTTTCAAATTTTAAGATGGTCATGCTTTAAACTGAAAATGTGAAATGTTCAGTGGAGCTATGGCACTGACAAACATGCATAGCCTTTAAAACTTTTTGTCTGTTAGTTTATGAAATAATTAAATGAATAAAAATATAAATAAGACTAGAATAGAATAATGGTTAACTTACATTAAAATGTTCCCTATCTTTTGAATAAAAGAAAGAAGGGGAAATAGAAGAATTGCAAGTGAACAAAAGTAACAACACAATGATTTTTTTCCTGATCCTAACAATTATTTTGTGCTTTTTTTTAATATATGAAGGCAAAGCCTAATGCTGTATTTTATTGTTTATTTTATTTTATTTTATTTTATTTATTTATTTATTTTTTATTTTTTTATTTTTTTTTTTTAAGTGCTCAGTGAACCAGTGATTGTGTCCTCTGCTGGTAGGCTGGTGTAAGGACAGATATGGCAGTGATAGCAGTTTATGTTCATAGTGAACATTAGGACCTTCTAACAGTGTCTTGCAGCAACCGCAGTTAACAGAGAGACACATGCTGGAGAAAAAATACATAGCTGTCTGGTTCTCTTATTTATTAAGAGCAAACAGATCTGAGCTTAAATCATAACATGTGCGTGTGTAGAGGTTTAGTAAAGTTGGCAGCAGTGTGTATCTGAGTTTAAGTTTGTATATTTGATGAGGCAAGAGCAGTCTATATCCAGCTATGTTTCTGCATGTAAATGATAACAGATATGTAAAATAAATCTGCACAAGAATCTATAAATAATAATAAAAAAAAATACTAGATTCAAATTCCTTATGCACCTTCCATTTCCCAGATGAAAAGTAGATGATATAGATGAGATTTGTTAAGAAAAATAAATCTTGTTTATGGCATTGCTTTCATTGAATCGTGAGCCTGTTAAAAAAAAAAAAAAAAAAAAAAAAGGGGAGGATCGTTAAAGAAACTTCTGATTTGTTAAGAAAAAAAAATGCTTGTTTATGGCATTGCTTTTGATAAATTGTGAGCATGTTTTGTAAAAAAAGATTTTAAGAATGGTCAGTCTGACCTGGCTGGCAGGTTTTCCATTTGTTTCACCTTTACCTCACCTTCCTTTCATGGCTTTTACCTCTCCACTCTCTGCATTTTTCTCTCTTGCAAGGACATTTCTTGTGTGCATCCAGAACATCCCATCTAAAATTACACATGAAATGGTTTTATTTGTTTTGAAGTTGCTTGCTACTGACCTGCTTCTAAGTGTGTAGATTAATGTTGCCATTTGTAAACACATCATTCATGACTCTAAACCAAGATTTAAGCATCATTTATTTGCAAATTGCGGATAACATTTATACTAATAGCACCTCTCAAACATTCATTTGAGCTCCATCAGTTTGAACAGCCTCCAGTCATAGATTGAGGTGTTGGCACCTTCCTGAGATAGTCATTAAGTGATTTCTCCATTTAAAGCATTTGATATGTGTGCTTTTGTCTTTCCTCTATATTTTTCCCTTTTTTCTTTAACCGATACAATCCACCCGAGATGCTCATTGTCATCATTATGAGTGATTTATAGACTGAGATTTTTCATCTTCTCTGTAGACTTATTGTTCTTATTTCAATGGTTCAGCAATATCAGCTCCAGCTACAGATTTCTTTTTTTATTTACCATATGTAACAGATGCAACAGGAATTCTTTCTTGCTGCGAAATATAATTTACAACAATAGACTGTACAAGAATAAACTCTCTAGGCCGATAATAATGCATACTCTACAAGACAACTCAATAGGTATTGTATGATAGATTGTGAGGGGGATTTTTAAAGGATGATTTTACTCTTCAATGATTGGCCATGCCCTATCAATCGTATAGATGAGGGGGCGGAGCAAATCATTTCTGCTTGACAATTGCTGTAAGTCATTAGTATTGGTGCAGTCACCAAGGAAACCCATCAGTATCACAGCAGCAGCAGGTGTGTGAAGCCATTAGACCACAAGAGCCAGTGCATAGTAATAAAATAGGGTTGAAATGAGTCCATACGGAAATATCACTGTTTGGATGTGGGTGTGTTTATATGGGTTCAAAAATGGAGAGACTGTGTAAAATGTTTAACATGACAGTGTTTAGCAAAGTTATTCATTTATTCAGCTCAATTGTCTGTAATACTGTACACTTCCATTCAAAAGTTTTGGATCAGTGAAATTTTTTAAAGAAATAAATACTTATATTCATCAAGGATGCATTAGGTTGATCAAAAGTGATAGTATAGGCATTTATAGTAACTCATTTCTATTTCAAATAAATGCTATTCTTTTGAACTTCACTGTATCACTGTTTCAACAAAAAATATTAAGCAGCACAACTGATACAAAATAATAAGAAATTTTTCTTCTGCAGTGAATCAGCTTATTACAATGATTTCTGAAAAAGTGTGTGCTGCTGAAGACTGGAGTAATGATGCTGAAAATTCAGCTTTGCCCTCATAGAAATAAATTACATTTTAAAATATATTAAAACAAAAAATAATAAATAGAAAACTTTTTAAATTGTAATAATATTTCACAATATTACAATGTTTACTATATTTTTGATCAAATAAATGCAGCCTTAGTGAGCTTTAAAAACATTTTTAAAAATGTATCTTACAGACACCAAACTTTATTTTATATTAATTACAGATTATTTCACTTATTCGGCAAAAATTTATTAAAATCAGACAGCTTTTTGCCCCAGGTAGGGGTCATCTTATCTTATTAGTAGGATGATTTCGTGCTAAATTTGCTAATGTTTGCTTTTATTTCCCTTAATAAACTGGATGCACTGTTATTCTGGACAGCACATTAAAACCCATTTCTATATATTAACATGTACCAAAAAGTTCCTAAAGGGGGGGACATGTTACCCCATCAAATGACTCTCTGGAGTACTTGTTGTAAGACTGCCATAAGTTTGTCTATAATTGCCTTTCACAAAGCACTGTGTAAATATGGCACTTGTGGGGGGAAAACACAACATCCTTTTGGGCATAGTTAACCAATAATTGAGTACTTGAACTAGAAATTTAATTTATGTAGAACAAACAATATCTGAGCCAAAGGCAAAAGCTAAATCTTTGAACGACAAGCTAATGGTCACAGTTTGTAAAGCACATTTCTTGCAGAGTCGCAAATGATGCAGCTCATATTGGGGGACTGTGAGGATCATATCAAAAAGACCTGAAGAGCTTTAGGAGTGATTGACATACCGGCTGCATGGTGCAGTCAGAACATGGAGCGTCATGCTCATTTTGCTGTCTCTGTGAAGGTGGAGAAGAGACACACACACATACTTTGTGACTTATCAAGCGCCCCTTACATTGCTGTGACAGGCTCTGACATGCGTCTCTCCCCTGAAGCTCATTCAAACTGACCATTTACCCTGTCTGCCTCAGCACTGTGGTCATCACATTTAGCACATGTCCCATGCTGATATCTGGCTATTGCATTCTGACTGGCTAAAGGTGGGCTTTTCATCTACATTTCTCACTGAAGTGAGTAGTCTGCGTGAGACGTTTAAGTGATGCCGAACATTGCAAATGCAAGGTAACTTAAAATAAACTGCACGGGCTATTGTTTTGCATTTGTCGGTTTCTAAAAGTGCTTTTCTAGGCAATGATTCAATGCTGACTAAATGGCTGAAAGCTTTTTGGTGTTAAATGTGACCCTGGACCACAAAACCAGTCTTAAGTGTCAATTTTTTTAAATTGAGATTTATACATCATCTGAAAGTCCAGGGTCACAAATGTGCTTACAGATACATATTTTATGTATATTTACATATTTTATACAAACACGAATGTTCAAACATTTGGTGATCAAAAATATAGTAAAGACAATATTATTCTGAAATATTATAAAAAATAGCCTAACTATAAAATAACTTTTCTGTTATAATATATCTTAAAATGTAATTTATTACTGTGATGGCAAAGCGTTTACTCCAGTCTTCATTGTCACATGATCCTTTTGAAATTATTCTAATTTGCTGATTTGGTGCTTAAGGAACATTTTTTATTATCACCGTTGAAAACAGTTGTGCTACTCAATATTTTGTGCATACTGTGATACATTATTCTTCAAGTTTTTATTTAGAATAAAATAATTATTATAGTAACATTATAATTGTCTTTACTGTCACATTTGATCGATTTAATGCATCCTTGCTGAATTATTCAGTCAAGAGCAATGGGGGTTAACATTAAGGTCACTTTAAGAGACAATGCATAGATCAAATATAATGATACACATCCAATTTCTTTCTCAACTATTTAAGTTCATTTAAAAACATAACCAACTGTTTTCGTGGATACATTTGCATACTTTTGTATATAATTTGTATGTTCAAGTGCAAGAAAATGCGGAAAGAAACGCGATATGGGGCTCGCACATTGTCTGAGATGTGGCTCTCGTGGAAATGATAAACTTTCGTGATGAGCAGTGGCCCGATCGGGCCAGTGACAAATCCGTCAACTGTACTGAACGTCTTTCACATCGGCCCCGGGCCATCAGGCTTATTGTTAAGCCCTGGTTAAAAAATAGCTAAAATAAAATAGAAAATATAAACACACATTATATTTTGAATCCAGAATGTTCAGTGTCTTTTCAGATTTTTTAACCCCACTGTATCTGTCTTTTTCTTTCAGTTTTCCCTCTACCAAAAATCCCCATTTCCCTCTTTTTCTCTCTGTTTCTCTGTCTTTTGCACGTCTTCACACATGCATGCACTGTTTAGTTTCCTCCACCAGTATAAATGAAAAGATGTCTGCTTATTCTTGGTGGACCGGTATCCTGGGAAAGACAGTGTGAGCCGCACCGGTGTTAAATCCGCATTTCTTGGACATGGGACAAATATGCAGAATAAATAAAAGATTTGTATTCATTTGAGAATGTGAATAAGATGCTTTTTTTCTTTTCTACATCAGCAATCCTTTTCCCCCCTGCATCCACAAGTCTATAGGGTGTTGCTATGTGGTTTCTATGATGTTTGTATTATGTTGTGAGTGTGGTTTCTGGAAGGTTGTTTACTGACCCAGGTCTCTTGATATTCTGGTAACATAGATGTTTTGTCCGCTCACTTTAGTGAGCACCACTAATCACGTTCATACATCCGTTTCGGTTTGTGCGACAGCTCATGAGACAACGACACACGCTTACAAAGTAAATAGCTTCAGTGATTATAATGGGAGCACTTATCCTGACACGCCGCTCGTTTTGTCGCCTCATGACGCTCGCTTAAAGTGACACAATATAACAGCACCAAGCACTAAACAACTTTCTTCTGCAATTTATCAAAACATGAGTTGACTTCCATCCCATATTTACTCACAACATACAAGGAGTTCAATAATAACTGGAGAAAAATGTATGTTAACATTTCCATTCGTCTCAATGGCAGTTACATTAACCTTATAATTATTGTGATGTAGGCCTGATGACTTTGCTGTAATGTGTATTAGTGTGTTTTTTTTTTTTGAGTAACTTTTCCCTGCATGCATATTCCAGATAACAAGCTCATCCCTTGAGGAGACTGTATAATTATTGATCATTCTATAATACTAGCCAAATTGTGCCTTAGCACTGAAATAGACTGCTTTCTTACGAGTTTTTCATTGGAGTTGCAGTACTTGATTCAACACTATTGCATTTTGAACAGAGATTTGCATTTCGCCGTGCCATTTTCTGTATCTCTAGCTTCAGTGAGCACCACATAAATATGAAGAACCGAAAACACTGTAAACAGATTTTACACCAAAAAGCTCTCAACCATTTAGTCAGCATTGAATCGTTGCCCAGAAAAAGACAGATGCACAACAATAGTCCTCACTTCTGTTGCTTTATTACTTCTTATGGTCACGATTCAGTCCTGTATTTGTTCTTCATGTATCCTTGCTAAGTAAAGCTTCAAACGTGACCTGAAAATGGAAATATAAGTACATAAAGTGTTGTTTTTATACAGCATTTACATAATCCCACTTCCTCCCAGTTTTCTGTTTCTCTGTAACCTTTATCCTGTAAGGTAGAGCAGCTGTTTCTATACATCGCTCGAGTCATATGCCTCCCCCTCCTGCTGAGTGTGTATGTGTTTGTTTTGTTTGAGTGATTTGAAAGCTGTCATTATGAGCTTACTGCCAGAGTAGAGGCTCTAGTCACTGACTAAAAGTGAACGTTAGCTGACCTTCCACCTCCTAACGGTTCTGTGTTTACAGCAATTGAGTTGTTGAACAGAAACATCACTTGATATATCCCCATGGCCTGAAAGTCCAGGAAGACATAACCGGACGAGAAATGAAGCGGTGGTTAAGACGGGTGAGCAGCTTTATCAAACAAGCAATCAGAAAATTCAGGCCTTAGTTCTTAAATGGTTTCACACTTTTCACACTACTGTTCAAAATTTTAGGGGCAGTAAGATTTTTTGATGTTGTTTTTGAATGAAGTCTCTCATGCTCACTAAGGCTGCATTTTTTAATAATAAAAAAACATAATATTCTATAAATATTATTACAATTTAAAATAACAGTTTAAAATACAATAACTGTAAAATGTAATTTATTCCTGTGATGGCAATGCTGAATTTTAATCATCATTAAAATGAAATGATTATGTGAAAACTGACATGTCAGAAATCAATCTAATATGCTGATTTGGTGCTCAAGAAGCATTTCTTATTATTATCAATGTTAAAAATGCTACTTAATATTTCTGTAAAAACTGTGATACAGGATTCACTGATTAATATAAAGTTATTAAAAAATCATTTATTTGAAATCATTTTCAAATGTAATGCATTCTTGCAGAATAAAAAAGGCTATTCAATTCTCTCTAAATTCTTTCGTTTCCCCAATTCAGGCTGTGAAACATTCTTGAATGGAAAAACACAGGAATGAAACAAGACGCATATTGTGGAATTGTCCTCTGACCTGTGGCCTTCCACAAGACTCTATTTTAGCTCCCTCTCTATTCTCTCTTTACATGTTACCTCTGGGCTCTATCTACAAATAAAATGAACTTGAACTGGAACTTGGAAGACCTGTATTTGTTAATGGGATAAATGACATGACTGTCTTTTGTCCTGTCTATTAATTTATTTATTCAAAATACATAAAAAATACAATTCATACATTACATTTGAATACACCTCTTCTATGATGACTATGTTTTAATTTATTTAGTTCATTTGGTATCTCCTTATTTTTGGACCCTCTTATATATCTTTGACCTTTCAATTGGTTTCTTAATTTGTTGCACAATAATATAATTTATTAATGATATGTTCTTCACCTGTTGTTGATTTTGAACAGCTGTTGGGCATGTGTGGTCCTTTATGTAGTTAGATGGGAGGAAATATGACGCACATGTTCTTTCTCGTTTCAGTAGTTAGCGCTGTTGTACTCTGAACCGTAGGCTAAACATGTCATTAACAGTGATTAACTACACCTACATTTAAAATGCAAGGTTCATTAATAAAACATCACTTTCTAAAAACAAACCGCAAGACAATATAATATCCTATGGCTAAAAGTGTTTGTTTGTTGACTTTTATTCACAGGAACACAAAGTGACAGTAGGACAAAACCATGACCAGAAGGTAGAGAGGATGTCACGGTCTTATTTTGTTGGTTCTGTAGGGATTTCTAGTACATGAACGGACACTGATATGCCCCTATCAGCCATCATGAGGTTTGCTAATCACCCCAGCACATGACTCCAATATTCTGGGTTGACTTCCTGCCAGTCTTGTCGTCATCTACTCAGAGGAGTGATTAAAGACTAATCCAATCAAGAGACAACAAAGCTTTCTTTGATAATAATTAATTCCCTAAAATTAAGTAATCAAAGACATTACAGTTCGCATTGAATCCCATGACCACCCTCTACATGCGAGCAGTTTGTTTAATTAGTTTGCCAAGCGTACACCATTTCATCGGTTGCTATGTTGGGGCAGGTCATGCTAAGTAAGCAGAATGTGGGCGTCGTTAGTGCAAATGATCCTTCATGCATACAGATCTTGTGGCAATTCTCATTCTTAACAAGCATTGGTAACAAGCAGACAGTGCTAACTATGGCCTCTCTGGCCTTTATCATGCCTAGTGACCCCTTCATTCAAACAAACAATTCCCTGCCGCAGTGCCAAGGGACAGTGCTGTAATAATGATAAATGCACACTGGCAATTAGAATCGATTAAACCGCGTTGATGTTTGACGGCCATAAAAGCCATCTAACTGGTGAACCGTGTCTCCATCTTGTTTCGCTCAATCTGTTTCATCTGAGTTGGTGTGCTGAGTGGACGACTGCATTTGTTTGTCGGCTGTCATTGAAACTGATAAGCTCTCAGCATGGGTTATAAAGAGCTCACGCTTTACCTTCACGCTACAATAGCTGTACATCTCAGTGGCGTGTTTACACTAGTCAGTGCCCACATCTAAGTACCCAATCATGAGAACTTGTGCATTTCACAGCTGGATCCTGATGTTCTTGCAGCTTCTTATGGCACGGCTAAAAATAACTGAACAGCACGCAAAGTTTCAAGGTGATTCTTTCCTGCTGTATTGCAATAGAGATAAAACACAAAGACACCCTTGATTCAGTACATAAACTACTATGACAGCTGAGCAGGGGTCTCAGACAATGGAAGGCTGGAGTAGAAAGCAAATAGGGTTGGAATATTTTTGTACATGCATCTTATTTATACACTACCGCTGAAAAGTTTGGGGTTAGTAAGATTTGTAATGTTTTTGGAAAAAAATCTCTGTTGCTCACCAAGTCTGCATTTATTTATTCAGAAATATAGTAAAAACAGTAGTGAAAATTTATAAAAATGTAAACTGTTTTCTATTTTTAAAGTATTTTAAAATGTAATATATTCCTGTTAATGCAGACTTGAATTTTCAGCAGCCATGATACTTCAGACATTTTGCATTATTTAAAGGGATAGTTCACCCCAAAATGAAAATTCTCTCATTAATTACTCACCCTCATGTTGTTCCAAACATGTAAGACCTTCGTTTATCTTCGGAACACAAATTAAGATATTTTTGATGAATTCTGAGAGCTCTCAGACCCTGCATAGACAGCAAGGATCCTACCAAGATCAAGGCTCAGAAACGTAGCAAGGACATCGTTAAAATAAACCTTGTGACTTCAGTGGTTCAGCCGTAATTTTACGAAGCTACGAGAATACTTTTTGTGCGCAAAGAAAACAAAAATAACGACTTTATTCAACAATTCGTCTCCTCCGCGTCACCCTATATCACCCAAGTATCACATACGTAAACAACGTATGCTGTTCTGTGTCAGCAGCACCGTATGCGGATACGTTATTTACGTTCAGATCAAAGCGTAAACAACGTATCCGCGTATGAGGGTAAGGAATTAATGACAGAATTTTCATTTTTGGGTGAACTATCCCTTTAATACATTTGTAGAAACGGTGATATTTTTCTTTAAATTTTTTGATGGAAAAAAAAAACATTTAAAAGAACAAAATTTATATTTTTTGTAACAATGCAAATGTTTTTACTGACTTTTTATCAGTTTAATGTTTTTATTCAGATATGTTTGTCATCAATGCATGTGGCGCAGGAGGAAAATGAATCTCAAATGATGACTCAATTCAATAGTTAGTCATCTCCTCTGGTATATTCAAGGAAACAACCTTGACTTGAACCTTGGTTTCCTGTCCTTATAACAATAAATACACCTGTAATGGGGCATGTATTTGTCGAGATGGCCTGGAAATGATTTTGCAGTGTGGTGTGAGGAAGTCCAGAAAGATTTCAGAAGTGGCCTGTGCCTAACCTCAGATATGCAGCCAGAAATATTTTGGCATCTCCAATCATGTTTAATTTAGTGATATTGTCTCTTTTAATGAGACTGACTGTTGTGTTTGACTGTTCGCTTTTCAACACTTTACTTCTCTACTTTCTGTCTTTGTTACATAATTAAATTGTCATGACAAGTACAAGAGAAACAGAAGTGGACTGACTTTTAAAGGAGCTACTCATGAGATTGACAGTTCATCTTAAATGAAATATCTGTTACTTTGTACTCTGTTGTTTTTTAATTTTAAATGAAATTTTAAAGAATATTCATGTAGTTCAGGAGTGCCCAGTCCTATTTCTGGATCAGTTTCTTTTCGGTGCCAACACACCCGTCTGTAATTATCAAGTGTTTCTAAAGATCTTATTTAGCTAGTTCATTTTTGATTAGACTTTTGATTTAAACTTTGAAGATATCAGGGGTCTTTTTCTGTACAATGGCAGTTCATAGTGACAAGCTATTTAATCATCACTATAAAAGCACTATAAAAGTAGTATTTGATATATCCCAAGGTTTCTTAAGCTTCTGAAGAACTCACCTCCTTTGCAGTGCTCAAATCAAATATGGTACAGATTTGACATCTTGATTTTTAATTAGGCTAGACATATGAAAACCATAGATATTTTTGATGTCCAGCCTGTGCCACTTTTCAATTATCTTTTTTTTTTTTCCTAAGTGAATTATTCCTAAGTCCACAAGGAGAAAAAAACTTTTCCCTTTTCCACCCTAAAGGTAAGTGGTGATATCAAATCAAATGGTTTTGGTAATAAAGATGGTGGCCTTGATGATGGTAATAGAGCATGTAATTAACTTAGCGTTCTGTGACAGTGATGATGTCCAAATTAGTGCTGTATGCAAGACAGAGTGAAAACCTAAAATTTAAAGCGCGCTTAAGTGGTGGCACAACATTACGATTCAATGAGAGGAAGTCGTTTTTAACTGAACGCGGATCTTAATGTAATGCTCACCAAATGAAGCTGAGGGTTCATTAAAGCATTTAGCTGTCTGACAGTCAGTATGTATTTGTGCTCTCTCAGTCTTTAGTGTTAAGTGCATCGAAATGTGCAGTAAACATCAGGCAGGCCTATATTTAACTACACAGTTTTAACAAAACAATGCATTAATGGCATTGCCTGCTCTAAATCATTGAGCTATGGCTCTTATGTGGACGTTATGGTTTTGAATCTGGCTCACAACCAAGAAGTCACATTTTATTTCCTGCTTCCTGACTCCATTGTCTTCTGTAAATGAGAGTGCACACACTGTTCTAACAAAAAATAAATAAATACAAATTCAGCTATCATTGGGTCAGCATGGTGTTTCTTGTTTCAGTATGTTGCGTTTCCTAATTAGGGATTTGCCTGAAGCCAAATATCATACTCTGTTTGTCTAAGAAATCTGAACTCAAAAGTAACATTAATCTAAGATGCTATATCATAAATATTTTTTTACTTTTTGAAATATATTTTAAAGACTGAAAATAAAATGAAAATTAAGTTTTTTTCAAAAATCAAATACAGTTAACATGAACTGTATTTGATATATATATATATAGGTTTGACGCAACTCCAGTGTAAGCCTCACCCTGATACAAACACAAATAAAGATAATTTTGTCATTGCAACCGATTCTTACAAAGACAATGACATTGCTGTGCAACAACATTCTTAATCCAGTAGCCAACTGTATAATGTAATCGAAATGTTTGTTGGGGTGGCGTGAACCAGCCTTAATAAGTTTTAAAAATAAAAATGCAGCATATAGTGACCCAAAATGTCATTCAATATGTCAGATGTTTCATGGTGCCAGCTTTGTACGGCACCTCTGACTCTGCTCTCTTGTGATTGTATGTATGTGGGAGGGTGTCAGGAGTTTAATTTTGTTGTGCCTCTGTGTGTTCATCAGATACGGTGCTGACAGTTGTGTTTGGAGGCTTAAATTACAGCTGCTGAAGTGAGTTCACAGCAGGAAGGTGGTTTTCAATGCAAGCCTTCGTTAGATAATGCTCAACACAAGGATTTGTGGAAAAGGGCTTTTAAAATTATCCCACTGACTCCATGCATATGAAACAAGCAGTAAACAAAACACCCATAAGCCTCGACTCTCATTACTGGAAAAAGCCATCACACAATGACATGAATGGGACACTGAAATCACAGTTACAGATAAGAAAAACTGTTTTGTAAAGCATCTGACTTCAGGTACCACCCCGTTTCTTGATCTTTGTGTGAGTGCGTAATGTCCGCTCATGCTCTAGAAGTGTGCCACTCATGAACACAATACAACCAGGCAGGAGTCTAAGTGCCGGGCTTCTGCCCTACAGTGCATTGATCCACATTCTCTCCTCAAGCCCTTAGAAGACTCTTAGCCCATTGAGGAAAGCTTTCATATTGTCTTTGTGCTGCTGTTATATTTTCCAACCCCTGTCCCACTTCTCCTACACAGATCTACAGGGGCCGCGGCGAAGAGGCCAGACTTTGCATTTAACAAGCCACTCAGCCTGGCTTTGTTCTGGAAAAACAGCCACACTTAAGCCATTTTCAGCCCTCTTTCTCTCTCTCTTTTCAGCAGGCCGGAATGGGTTCTTTTTCAGGCAATTACCTGGACTGCCTATCAGCTAGCGGTAATAGAGCGGGGTTCTTTTCTGATTAAAACATGGGGCGGTGAGAAGCTGTCAGGTGATGCATTAAAGATCTCAGTGGGGATGTACTTAATAAGTGTTAAAGGTGCACGTGTGGCCATGTGCAAGCAGGCCATGTGTCAAATCTCTCTGGTGCTCTTTTAAAAAAAAAAATTTAATTAAATATAAAAAATAAAGAAGAAAGAAATAGGTTAAAGAAGGACAATTCATTTCTGTTTACACAGCCCCTAGTTTACCGTTATTTTTACTTAACTGTCTAGCGTAAAATTGGACATGATAACTCTTAGTCCACACCTGTATCAGGTAACTGACCAAATAAGATAGGATTAGATCCATGCATACGAGTGATCCGGCATATATCAGGTGGAGAATCAGAAAACATTTTTCCTGTGGTTGGTTTGAATGACAGCTATGTAAATGTTTCTCTAGTCTGTCATTGATACATACATTCTTTGATAATATAAATAGCATAATTACTTTGGCAGGGCTTTAGGCACATTTTAGAAAATAAATATGATACCCCCCCAATAAAAAAACATCATTAGCAAAATAGATTAAAATTAAAATTAAAAACTTAAGAATTTTACATTTTTGTGAATGTATGTGTGTGTATACTATATCAATATAAGTAAATCTATACCAATAAATAAGGAGGTGTTTAAAAATGGTTTCTGTCAGAAAACAAAGAAAAAATGTCAATTTTTTAAATAAAAGTTTTGTGTGTGTGTGTGTGTATATATATATATTTCTGTCATGACAACTCTCGAAGGGATTGGCATAGTAATGTACATGACAATGTGAATGTATTTGGTCTTGGCGGAATAGATCTGCTACGCTGCTGCTGCGGCAGAGCAAGTACCGAGTGTTGCTACTGCCAATACATCCAAAACATGCTGCTGTGAGCATGTAAGAAATACTGGTGCTGCACATATAACACATATGAATCACCCCGTAGCAGATCTATACAGGTGGAGCTGGGGAAGGTGGAGGGTTTCTGAAGTGCGATGCAAACTGCTACAGCAAACAAAAGCCAGGTATCTGAATACTGAGCAGTAAGCTCATTGGCTACTGATACAGGAGAGAACCAATCAGCTTTTGCCTTGAGCTTGCTCACTTGTATGGCACCATTTTCTGATTTTTATTTTTATATATTTATTTAGTGCAAAGTAAATGTTCTCCAGATAATATTATAGTCATTTGTTTTGGCTTTATGCAATTACAAATAATAGCTTTGGGGTCCTTTTGTTTGAAAACCCCTGACTTGACATTCAGGCTCAGCAGAGTGCAAGACGGTAAACACCAGTAAGATTCAGGAAGTGAGCTGAATATACGAGATCCAAAGAAACCAATTTATGAGTGTTTGTCAATGTTGCCGTTGGAGATTCCCAGCTTTCAGCTGCCTTAAACCTTCAGCGATAGCCTCTCAATAATGCATGATCTCATGACTCCTGCCTATTTGCCAAGGACAGCTCAGCCATTTTGATTCCACATCACGTTGCTCTGAACATAAAGTGTAACGGCCATTTTTACACACGGCCCATTTATAATGCATACACAAGATCTATTTAGATGTGTCTTAAGAGCCGTGCACTTGCAGACAATTGACCAAATTGAGAGCATTTCTGTATTCTCACACTATACCACTGGCTTTGTCAGATTGTTTGCTCAAGCTTGTACTGTATCTTTTGTCGTGCTTTGATACATGTTTTGAGAGGACTAATACCTCCCCCCCAAAGTTCTTTGTGGTTTACATTGCGATTTTTAAAGTAAAGAGTATTTTGAGATTGAGTCAGAGGAAATGGGCTGCAGCTTTTCACAGACGACAGAAGCGAAATCAGCACTCATCTCAAAACTGACGTTGTCTGCTTTATTCCAGAGTGATGTCATCCAACTAGAACGTATCTATAGTCAGGCATCACAGTCTCTCCTGAGATGACTCGACTGCTGTTACTTACCTCAGGCTCTGACAACCTGATGTCCGCTCAATGATGTCTGGCTTTGATGTTTGTTTGTTTTTTCCTCTTCTTTTTCTTTTCTATAAATTCATCCGTAAACATTTCCATTATTCCATCTTAATGGCAGTTGCTCAATATAGCACAGGCCTCCCGGAAGTATGCAGTTTAAATCTTGAAATAATTTAAATTAGGGTATAAATATAGTAATATCAATAAATAAAAAATAAAAAATATCAATAAATAAAATGCTTTGAAGAGTCAGGTGAAAGGTGACTTTTCCCCCTTGTACAATGGCAGTTACAACATCTAAAAATGCTGTTCTTTTTAACATTTTATTCATCAAAGAATAATAAAAAAATTAAATTAAAAAGCACAGGTTCCAAAAAAATATTAAGCAGCACAACAGTTTCAGCACTGATAATAAATCAGCATGTTAGAATGATTTCTGAAGGATCATGTGACACTGAAGACTGGAGTAATGGCTGATGAAAATTCAGCGCTGCGTCACGGAAATAAATTATATTTTAAAGTATATTAAAATCGAAAACCAATATTAGAAATTGCAATAATATTTCATAGTATTACTGTTTTTTTCTGTATTTTTGATCAAATAAATACAGCCTTGATGAGCATAAGGGACTCCATTAAAAAAACATTGAAAATCTTACTGATCTCAAACTTTTGAAAGGTAGTGTATATGTAAAGGTTTACCATTTGGAGCTGAGCTATAGCATTCAACAACAATTGATGCAGCCTATGTTCAGAAAATCTCCTGCTGAATTCGAGAGGCGTTCGAGGGCTTATTCAGCAGGAAAGTCCATTGAAACCATCCATAGTGTGCAGCACATCCCAAATCGAAGTTTTCTGTGGGGATTTGCTGCCTTGTTCTAAGACATAAAGATGCATAACCACCCAGAACGCTAATCTTGCATCAGTATCCGTTGAAACACCAGATTCAGCATTTCACATTGCTTCAATTAGAATGCAAATTTGTGAATAATAAATGCAAAGATTAGCAAACATTTGAATCTGAGAGTGAAACCGTGTTAAAACAGTTTCATGATGGGAAGTTATGTATCAGATGTTTCCTGGCAGTGATATTTGACATTTAGAGATGTTTAGTTGTTTTAAATACATTGTGTTCTCCTTAATGCTTGTGGGTGTTTCCGTGCTTGTGCACTCGCGGATGCATTAGAGGTAATATATGTTCAGCTTCATCATGTTATTGTGTTGTTAATGCGTTTATGCCTCTGTCACATGTTCTTGAGTTTGACCTCCTTGCTATCAATGCAATTACACTAAATTAATTGTACAAAACATCATAGCAATTTGCCATATTGCGGTGTTAAATTGCTCTGACTCACCAGGTCATTATGCATTATATTGAGCTTAGCAAGAAACTTTTGCGTCATGACAGCTGCCATTTCATGAAGGTTGTGGTTGCAGGTTTTTAGGTACCTCTTCTTAATTTTCCTTAATCTTTAATTGATGCAATGCATTTCAAAATCCAATTTAGTGTGTGATATTGACAGAAAGGGAGTATGTGACTAGGCAAATGAAAAAGAATCCTAATTTTACCATTTACAGTGGGCAGGACTAACCATGCCCTCGTAGCAAATCCAGCTTGCAACAAATCGTGTCTATATATAGTGCCTATGGAGGAATGAGCTTCAACACACTGACCAACTGCTGTTAATGCCATCTGTGGATGCGTGAGTGAGAGTGTGTGTGGGAGAGTGGTTGAGATGCTACAATTAATCAAGACTGAACAAACAAGATTTTGACACAGCTCTAACCTTCACATTAATCATGCGTTTACTTCATTACTCACCAGATGATCAGTAACAAAAGGGAAGTGAAGTTTTAGAAAATGAATAGTTCTGTCTTTTATCGAATGAACAGTGCTTAAAAGCATTGTAAAAACTTTTGTGAAATTTAATATATTTATATCTTACAAATATTGTGAATATTATGAAGTCATATATTTATATCTATATAACATATGTGACTCTGGACCACAAAACCAGTCTTAAGTTGCTGGAGTATATTTGTAGCAAT
This sequence comes from Sinocyclocheilus rhinocerous, assembly GCF_001515625.1. NCBI lineage: Eukaryota > Metazoa > Chordata > Actinopteri > Cypriniformes > Cyprinidae > Sinocyclocheilus > Sinocyclocheilus rhinocerous. Next base: position 189,334 of record NW_015652163.1, read on the forward strand.
AGCCAAAAATACATTGTATGGATCAAAATGATTGATTTTTCTTTTATGCCAAAAATCATTAGGATATTAATTAAAGATCATGTTCCATGAAGATATTTTGTAAATGTCCTACTGTAAATATATTAAAACTTAATTTTTCATTAGTAATATGTGTTGCTACGAACTTCATTTGGACAACTTTAAAGGCGATTTTTTTCAATATTTAGATTTTTTTTCAACCTCAGATTCCAGATTTTCAAATAGTTGTATCTCGACTAAATATTGTCCTATCCCAACAAACCATACATCAATGCAAAGCTTATTTATTCAGCACAGGACGGACATTAGCCAAGCCGAGCGACAGAAAGATAGAGATGGCAGATAAAAAACAAAAGAGGAAAGCGTCTGCGGAACAAAAGAAGGCTTAAGGCAAGAAGTAGGACCCGTGTAAATATCGGATCGGCTTTCCAACGCTGGAGAGAACTCAAGGAGCGGATGGCCTGCGACCGGACACCGAGGTTGCTTTGCTTCTTCTCGATAGGTGAGTAACACCGTGTCTGCGCCGCAACAGCTAAAGTCTGTCTAGTACACTGGACGTGACAAAGCGACCGTTGAAAATCATTTTAAATTTGTGTCAATACGTCATAAATAAAACGCAACAGCAGTTTTCTGTCGGGGATTTGTCGTGTCGTGCCGCACCGCATCCAGTGTAGACCATAGATATGTATATATATCTATGGTGTAGACAGCATCACTGATTACGAGTTCTATAGTATTTTGTCGCGCCGCGCCACTCGCGTCCGGTGTAGACACGGTGTAACACTGGTTTTGCTTTGTTTCACAGAACTAATCGTTGCCTGGATTGCGTACGTATGTGTGGGCCGGAGCTATCAAAATAGGGGCGAGACCCTTTTGGGGTAGGGGGCATGTTTGTTTTGGTGATTTCAAATGTCAACATTGGCTACCAGAAATCGCTTGCCCCACCTTTAAGTTAGGTTGATGCCTTAAATTTTTAAGTAAAATTTAAGTAAATTTATTTTCAACTTAAATTGAATCATGTGTAACTTGAGGTTGAAATTGGTTAAATCTAATTTCTTTTAAAGTAATGGAAAAACATATGTTGACTTGTATAATTTTTTGAGTGATGCAGTATATATTATATAAGCTGTTAGGGACTCCCCTGCTAGCACTGGCTCTGTGTGTGTCTGAGGTCACATCCATTCAGCGGTTTGTCCAGGTGGATCTACATGTTTCACTCTCTTAGATCAAACTGTTTTTATGCCAGTAGCCATCTGCTCTTCCCTTTCCTGTTTTCTCCTTCCATCTGCAGGCCTTTTATCACTTCCTCATTTGGTCAGTTCATTATTTGTGGTTTGTTAATCCACTTTAATCTATTTTCCTACCCTGCTGATCCAATTCAATAGTTTAACATTTAATTTAAAGTTTGAAAAGTTTCATGTTCTTGTCAGAAATGCTTAAATCTATGTGTTTAAGAAACTGAAGAGAAAATGCAGACAAACAAGTTTTGAAATAATTGAAGTGTGTCTTTGTGATGCAAATATCTTTCCCTTCTCTGTTGATGTTCTGTGATAAATGTCACATATTTAATCAGTGAAACATGACATGACTCTTGTTTCATGTAATACTTTATCAGATATTATCTATGCTAGCATTTATTAGCATGCATGTAGACATCCAAAGAAATATCTTGCTGCCATGAATTTCTTCACAGAGGTGAATAAATCCACAATGCCAATATTTTCTCAATATTGATGCCCAAACACTCAGCAGCTCCTTGTGTCTGGGTTTGCATGATAAGAGGTAATTAGGCAGCATATGTTTGTGCTGCATGATTTCATCTGTATTCATACATGAAGTGTGCACATTCATTTTTGTACGTTTAGATAGATAGATCTAGATAAACATGTTTGATTGACAGTATCTAAACTAAAACATTTTTATGTTATGTTCAGTTTAAGATATGTACATGTTTGCAAATTCTCTGAAGATTGGTTGGAACTGGAATTTTCAAAAGCTGTGCGAGGGTTCTGCCACTGAGTTCAGTACCCAAAACACAGTCCCATAGCGGGACTCTCATTTATCAGGAAATGTTGGAGAAACTTGCCCAGGAAAGATCTTTTAAATGAAAAATTTGTTTTAAAATTAAATCCAGATGGGCCTAATATAAGTCATTTGCAGTCTTTGTATGCATGCATTTCATTACAAAGCTCAACAAATGCAGCATATATGTTATTAATTCTAACTCATTTTTTTAAATAAATGATTTTTATTCAGCAAGGACACATTTAATCAAAAGTAACAGCAAAGATATCCTGAAAAAATACATATCTCAGTTTCCACAAAAGTATTATGCAGAACAACGGTTTTCGATATTGATAATAAGAATAAATGTTTCTTGAGCACGTTTCTTAAGTATATTAGAATTAATTCTGAAGGATGATGGAACACTGAAGACTAGAGTAATGATGCTGAAAATTCAGCTTTGCCATCACCGGAATCAATTATGTTATAAAATATATTAAAATTTTTAAAAAGTGTCATTTTAAATTGTATTATTTTGCAATATTACCATTTTTACTGTATTTCCAATAAAAAAAAATCAGGCATTGGTGAGCATAAGAAATTTCTCTCAAAAACATAAAAAAAATCTTACCAGCTCCAAGCTTGTGAATGGTAATGTAAATGGTATGGCATTAACCATATTTAACGAATCACAGTGAACAAAACTTACTATTTTAATGGATTTGTAAAGATTTGTATGTGAAGTTGTCTATATGTTGAAACTGCATATAACAATATCTTTAAAAAAAATAGAAGAAAGAAAAAGACAAACTTTTCATAATAGATCAGGGTAGAGAGAGAAAAGGAAGAAAACAACTCTGTTCTAGAACAACTATTGCTTGTAAATAAATTGTCTATTGCTCTTCGGACAAATTAATCATTGCACTATGTCAAGTCTTGGTTCATTAACTGTTATCTGCTTAAAATGACTAATGATGTCTAACGCATTGTTCAGAGGACTATCGCCCAAGAGCCTACACATTTTGTATTTATTTTTTTTCTCCCTCACACACTGGAATATTCTGTAGTAGGTAGAGGTGATGTGTGATTTCTGTGCCACAGAAATGTCACCAAACAGAAAAAAAATTATGATTGTTTCAAACAGGTTTCCAAAAGATCCCTCATCTCATTCTTCGGCCAAACAGATAATTGCACCCTAAATTCACTCCATTGGTTGAGCTGATGTAGCCTAGCTGTTGTCGGGCTAGTCATGATGTTTAAGGAAACAGAGCAGTGTTTACACTTTTTTTGAGCGATTCAACTTCAAAGTAATTTTTGCATATTAATCTAAGGGAGAAAGTATTTTATCAATGAAAAACGACACATTTCACCTTTAATTTGGGGTGTTTTTCAGCACTGTTTGGAGCATGGTGTTCTTGGGAGGAGTGTTGTTATACACTCATTATGGTTGTTAATTATAGCATATGATTAGATGCAGAATCGCACTGTCAACGTGCATGCAGATGCTTTCCCTCCCTGTCACACTCACACACTTTCTTTTCTTGCTTGTGAGGTGTTATTTCTACTTGTGCAACAGATAAATTGGCAGACCGCCCATGAGGAGAGAAAAATGTTTAATTGATGTTTTGATTTGTATGTCCATGTTCCAATAAGAAAAGAGTTCTGTGTATCTGGCAATTAACATCATTTCCTGAATTGCAGCAAGCTTCATATTGGCATTTTATCTCCCCAGAGTCTTTGACTAAGTAAAAGGCAGTGTTTGCATATTTATTTCTGATTAACAACTTCTCAGAACTCTGAATCAGGTTTTATTTGTAGCACTGTCCAAAATAAATGTGCTGCATTTTTATTTTATTTTATTTGTATTTTTTATGTCCAGAAATTAATGTTGAAATGTATTATGTTAACATACATCTGATTGCACATTGTGTTGTTTGTTTATATTCTTTCTTTTAAAGGGGTCATATGATGCGATTTCATTTTTTCCTTTCTCTTTAGAGTGTTACAAGCTCTTGGTGCATAAAGAAGATCTGTAAAGTTGCAAAGACTAAAGTCTCAAATCCAAAGAGATATTCTTTATAAAAGTTAAGAGTTAGCCACACCTACCTAAAACGGCTCGTTCGAACACGCCCCCACATACCTACCTCACTATGTGGGAAGATTTGCATAAAGCCGCCCAAATGTTCACGCAAAGAAAGAAAGCATAACTTTTATTCTCGCTGTAGTATTGTTGACGCTGCAGCCATGTCCTGAAGACGCTGTGTGCTTCGTTGGGAAAGCAATGCTTTTTTGTTTGGTCTTCCAAAAG
>NW_015652163.1:196849-206844 GCF_001515625.1 Sinocyclocheilus rhinocerous
GCAATGCAACGCAACGTGTAAAAAGACAGTATAAGTCATTATAATCCGTAATTATGTCCCCACTGGATGCAACGAATGCCTCGTTTGTAATGGGTTTTAATGTTTTTGTCTCGTCGCGCCGGGACATACGGAAATACAGTATGGTAGGGGCGTAACATTTCCGTCTCACGGTTGAGGTATTCGGCCAATCACAACGCATTGGATAGCTGGCCAATCACAGCACACCTCGCTTTTTCAGACCGATGAGCTTTGTAAAAATCGACGCGTTTCAAAAAGGCGGGGCATAGAGGAGAAACAATAATGTACAGTATGTGGAAAATAATGTGTTTTTTTAACTTTAAACCGCATAAACACATTTCATTACACCAAATACACAAAATAAAGTTCTTTTTAGCAGCATCATATGACCCCTTTAAATATCACTGCAAAGTTATTTTGAGCAAAACCCATGGCATCGATTGTTGTCAGATATACATTAGCTAAGATGATTAGCAGTGTGGACTGTCTAGGATTGTGGTGAGTTGACTATACTGATAGGAGCAACTCCTATCAATCTTTCAAGTTTGTGTCCTTGAAAGATACATCTGAATGATGCAGGTATGTTTGCCATATGCAAATGTGTGTGTCATTTGTGCTGCAAGACTTCTTAAGCAGTTGCTGATGCTATGCAGTTTTTGCTCTCAAACCAACATGTATGAATCCTGCCAGCTTCTGTTTAAGCATAGAGAGGATTATGTTTATGCGTTTATGGAAATGTAAAATATTTGAAAAAAAAAAAAATCTAATTTTTGATGTGCAAGTGTAACAATGCAGTGTAATTAAGACCCAGTTCTGTATATGCTGTACGTCTCTGCTATCCCACCGATCTTTTTTTGGCTACACTCACAGGCAAGATGGCTGCCAGAGGCCACCCGATAATCCTGAGAGTGCAAACACAGCAGGATAAACTGCAGCGTTGCATGTACAAAAACAAACAAACACTCCTAGTATGAAACACCAGAGTAACAGATCATTCTGACCATCAGACCTTGCCAGATCCTCCTGGAAAAGAACAAAGGTTACTAAATAATGAAGCAGTGCAAGCTCAAAGGGACTGGCCAGTTTGGATGCAGAGTCACTTAAACTGACTAATGGAAGACAGTCGAGGCTCAGATATTAAACTCTGATCTAGAGCTATTAAGCTGATGGTGCTCGGTGTTTAGGTTTAGCTCAGGTCCCAAATTCCACTTTTCATGAATAAGATACAACAAATGTAGCTTAACCTTCAGAAAATGCTGACTGTCGTGCTCAGGAGGTCAAACTACTGCAAATTTAATGGGCTTTTTGTTGTCTATCTATTTTAAATGAGATTTGTGCAACCCTTTTATTAAGATTTTAATACAGTTTAAAAGCCAAATTTGTGTGACATTTAGCAATAAAACATTAAAATTAAATACATGGCTTATAAAATTATATGTTAAAAATGTTTGATCCTTTTTGAATAAGAGTGTTGAGCTTGATACGGTTAACACTAAAATTTGTGCTGAATTTGAAAAAAAAATGTAAAAAGCCCAAAACCCATTTTAGGGAAGAATACAGATATTGTATTTGTTTACACTATCTACTTTTCATTTTTCATGCAAGCTTGATTTTATGTTTGATAATAGTTTTCCACCATGAGCCTGTTATGGTTTTTTTTTTAGTAAAAATAAATAAATAAATAATAATAATAATAATTGAAACCAAACTGTACTCTGTTCATGGAAAGATCTATATTCATTATGTATGTTTCTCAAAGTATTTTCTAACCCCAGAAAAAATAATAATAATTGAAATCAAACTGTACTCTCTTCATGGAAAATTCTAAATTCATTATTTATGTTTGTCAAAGTATTTTCTAACCCCAGAGCAGCTCGTTGAGTGAATAAATCCACAGATAAACTAGGCTCTCAGCCTTCCTTTACGACGTTTTCACACATTTTCATCTTCTCTTTTATAAGCTTGAAGCAGCTCTCTAAACCCACTTTCACACTTCCAAACCGTCTTGATGCTGGACAGACATGTGAGGGGCTTTGAACGTTAGGTGCATGTTTTCCATTCTTCCTCCATGCATTGGTTGTGGATGAATGGCTTCTGCGTGAGATGAGCCTTTCTGTTCTGTGGGCTCCACAGGAGGGAACGGCAAATTGAATCAAGGCAAATCTGCTACTGTCAGATCCACATAAGCACAGCAGATTTTCAACCCTGAGGCCCCTAGTTAATAGTATAGCTATTGATTTTCTCCAGTGGAATAAACAGAAAGGGAGGGATCATTTCAGTTCTGTGTGTGCGTGTGTGTCTGTGTGTGTGTGTGCGTGTGCGCAGGATGCAGAGGGTGTGGCAAGAAAATGTCTTTAACCAGTTATAGTTGACTTCATACTTCCTCACAGCTCTAAAACTGCATCGAAACCTTTCCAGACCATCTCAATCAACTCCGATCTCTCTGTATACTCAGATCCCCTCCCTTCCATCCTTCTCCTTCACTCTCTGACCTCAATATGCCATGCCTGGTATCATACGCTCCCTCTCTCCTGCTGGGGAACCAGGAGCGTGAGAGAGAGGAAGACGAGCATGGCTGCAGCATTAATTAGTGATTGCAGAGATGATGTGCGAAAAATTAGCACTCCAATTATAGATGCGAGTGTGTGACATCTGTGCGTTTCATTCTCCGTGCTGAAAGAATAATGTCTTGTGTGAGTCAGATGAGGCGGTGTGAGGTAAAGAGAGGACAGAGAGGGAGCAGTTAAAGACAAGGATGATGGGAGTCGCTGTTCTCAGAATGACGCCCATGATGAAAGATACTCTCATTTACAGCACGGCTCCTGACACTGAAACTAAGAATCTGTCTGTTTCGCTCTCTTGCTCACTCTGTTCATGCTGCAGAAAAGAAAATCTTTTCTTGATCAGTATTTTTTCCTCCTTGTTTTGCAGTAAAAACTATTTATTCATTTATTTATTTGTTTGTTTGTTTTTGTTATTAAGCATTTTTATTACAAATTATTTATTTGTTTGTTTGTTTTTGTCATTTACATTTATTCTGCACATCAAGGCAATATATATTCTCTGAAAAGAAATCTTGCACAAATGTGCCTATGTTACACAAATTTGTCTAAAATAAATCTAATTTATTATCATCATTATTATTATTATTATTATTGACTCTTTCCTCTGTTGTTTTTTTAGGTTGTGTAATGCACAGTGGTTCCTTGTTTTTTTCTCTCTCCCAGTAAAAAAAAAAACTGTGAATGTGTCTGCTCACTTCTAAGGCTGGGTCAGAGAGCCGTGAGGGCCGTCAGTCTTTGATGCTCTATGCTGCAGCAAATCAAATGCATATATTCACAGTATACTGAGAGACTCATGCAAAAACAAAGACTCAAAACAATATTTTTGTATTCACTCAGCACCAGTGTTATGTTTTCAACTCGGTCTCATGAGAAGTCATGATGGTGAAATCGCAAGAAATCGTAGTTGCCTCATGCAAACATGTATGACCCCAACCTAAATCTAACCATAAAATGCTTTGTTTACTTTTCCACTCAGCTGCGTTCACACCAATTTGTGACCCTGTCTGTGAAATCCAGGCTAAAGTCTCAAAATCTAATTATGAGATAACAAGCATCAAAGTTTGATTTCAACCATTAATTTCACTATGATTTCAATCTTTGACATGGCCTTACTCAGTCAATATTAAAGATATAACGGTTATATTTTCACAGAATGTTCTACATCTTTATGAAGGATGATTTTATGTAGAAAACAGTAAATCACAAAAAAAATGACTTTAGCTGGGTTTTCCCAGGCAGGGTCACATTTGCTAATGGTCACATTTAAATCATTGGTTGTAATTTTAAGTGCTAAAAAACACTGAGCAAGGAGGCTGCCATCATCCAGTCATTAATATTTGATCATACTACGTATGCCAAACATGGCCCCTTTTTCTTATTTTACAAGTGTTTGTAATGCTAGATTATTGAGAATGTAAAATTGCCTGTTTGAGTAGTAATTTTATTTCTTTATGCACTGGGTTTACTAGATTGAATTGTTAGACATGCTTGAGTTAGTAATTAAGATTATGGTATTCAACAAGTACAAATGCCCTTGCTTGTACTAAGATGTTTAGAAATATGACGGCGATGTAGTTTAATGTGTTGACTCGTATTAGTACATCAACAAAACACAATCATTTACTCCAGCAGCATACAGCTCTTTTGTCAAGTGTACATACAACCTTTGGAGTATTGCATTGCGGCTTGTTCAATGGTTGCAGTGTTTATGGGGTTCAGTAGATTAAAATTGAATGATATTTTTAAATTATTGGAATTAATCTCAAATTTGATCATATTTACCTTCAAATATTTTTTTTTTTTCTTTTCACAATTTTTGCAATTCTTACCTCAGTTCTTGTAGATACAGAACATTTATTTGTCTACCTTTTTTATTTTAAATAAGTTTTATATTTTATGTTTTGGTAATTTTGATAGAATTTTTAATTAAAATCAAGATTTTTAGGTTCGAATTTAGATGAATTTATAAGTGTATTTCTGTGTATTTTGTATGGCCTTGCAAGGTGACGAATTAAATTTAAAAAGTCCATATGCAAATCTGTCAGTAAATATGAGGCCATAAAAGCTGCATGAATATTAGTTATACAAAAAGCAACATTTTGTATAAAATCATTTTAGATAGAGTACAAAAAGTATTTAATCTCAACAACCCATTTATATATTTTATAGCACCATCGTGTTCAAAGGTGATGTGTCAGACTTATTGAGCTTCAACATTAATTAGTCCATCATACAAAGAGTGCTAATTACTGCACGTGTATTAAAAATCTCATCTAGATTTATTTATAAATAAATTAGCCATTATTAGCCTTTTTTGTTTACAACTGTTCCTTAGAGCGAGAACACAACAGAATCAAGAAGATGCAATATCAAATTAGGTCAGTTTGCTAATGTGTTGAATGTAATTGAGATATATATATATATATATATATATATAATTTATAATATATAATCATGTTCATTTAGCATATATATGTAGCAATCCTCAACAGACATTCAATAAAATAGTCTAAAAATAGCTAGAATATAATTTCCCTAGCAGTGTCCTTAATCTAAGCCTACTTAACCTAACCCCTGAAGCTTTTAACTTTCACAGAAAGTAGGCAAGTATTGCTGAAGCAATTCAAGGTAAACGTCTTATCAAACGAATGAAATGTTTTCTCATGGAATTAATTTGTTACCATAGCAACAGTTCAAGAGGTGTGGGATGCAATTCTTTTACAAATGCGCACGATACACGTTTAAAAAAACATTTTACAAAACTGTTGTATTATACATTTTTGTAGCGTTAAGAGGATCTAAGTAGTCTGTACTTGAAAAATCTCTGCTAATGGAGCAAGCTTTTCAAATAACCGTATGGATAGATATTTTGTCTTTTTGAGTGACGTGACATGTGGCCAAGTATGGTAACCCATACTCGGAATTAGTGCTCTGCATTTATCCCATCCAAAGTGCACACACACACAGCAGTGAACATACACAAACCATGAACACACACCCGGAGCAGTGGGCAGCCATTTTTTGCTGCGGCGCCCGGGGAGCAGTTGGGGGTTCGGTGCCTTGCTCAAGGGCACCTCAGTCGTGGTATAGAAGGTTGAAGAGAGTGCTGTACATTCACTCCCCCCACCCACAATCCCTGCCGTTACGAGACTCGAACCCGCAACCTTTGGGTTGCGAGTCCGACTCTCTAACCATTAGGCCACGACTTCCCCAGCAAAAACCAACTTCTGAAACCCAATCCCTGCCGTTACGAGACTCGAACCCGCAACCTTTGGGTTGCGAGTCCGACTCTCTAACCATTAGGCCACGACTTATGTGTGTAAAGGTCACTTAGAAGGTCGTTTTTAGAGGATTTCAGAGCACCTGTTTGAAAAGACAGAGATTAATTGCACCTGATTATGAATATGTGTTTGTATGAAGGTGTGTGCATAGAAAAATATAGCCTAGGTCACTGAAGGTCTCACTCAAAAATGAAAATCATCATGTCATCATTTACTCACCCGCATGTTGTTCCAAGCACAAAAGTTTTATTATAGTTGCTATTTTTATTTATTTTTGTAAATATAAATAATATATTTTTATTTGATTTTATTTTATTAAAAAAAATTGAAAAGTAAACATATTCCAATGAGGTAAGTAAATTATAACAGACTTTTCATTTTTGGGTAATCTGTCCCTTTGATAAGCTAATAATGCCTATAAATGATTCAAATATGATTATATTTTTCTATGTACAAATGCTATATTTCTGTTAAAAATAATTTAATTAATTTACAGTGTCTCCATATTCTTGTTAACTGACTGATTACATGCTCACATAAACATTACCCGGTGAGTCCTTGAGTGTTTGTTCAGTTTATTCACTCGTTTGGATCTGCTTGCAGGCAGAAATATATAAAAACATACTGCTGCTCCACGTCACCGCCATTTCTACAGAACTCTATTCTGTGCTTGTTTACATTTGCGTCCATTGCTGTACTGACATATTTTGCACTTGCAGATATGATACTTTATACTTGTTGTCCATAGTAAAAAGGACACTCTGTGCCATAAGTATTTTCACTTAATTTACAAATTGGGACAGAGAGAGAGAGGGGAAGGAAATCAGATCTGCTCAATGAAGCAAGATATAATGGGACTTTTTTGTACAATGTGTGTGTAGAAAGGAGACACTTTTTGTTTTTACTTTCACCTCACAGAGGATTCTCAGCTCTACAAATAACAAGCACCCTCAACCGTTTGAAAGGGTTTTATCATCTTTTTAGTTTTTTGTGAAATATTACACAAAAGCCTGATTGTTGCTTGTGTGTGTGCTGTAAGATGCTTGCTATATTTTAGGATGTCCCCCATCTCCTTTCTCTAAAGTCAGAGACCTAGCTGCCCAATATGGTGGGATTAATTATAACTCTCTGTAGGGGGATCACCAGCTGTGGCAGCCTCCAATTACATCACACTATACTGTATGTGTTTGTGTACTGTATGTTATGCATGCAGAAAGAGATTGAGAGATCAAGCTGCAATCAAATTCAATGATTTTTGAAGGGCAGAGGTTAAGTTATAAAAGGCAGCACATTCTGACTATCCATATTGTTTTTTATTTTTCAATCTGAGGGGCTTTATTCTGCATACTGCATGCATGATAAAGTTGCTGTATTTTCAGACTGAAATGCAACCTTCCTTCCAAACATGCAACATCCCTTCCAGACTTCTCTGCTTTCCAGGTTAAATTGAGGTTCAGTTCACATCTAATCATTGTTTGGACTGAACACGGACATGTTCATATACAATTAATGAAATGACATCATCAGATTAATTATATTAGATTATACGCATGACAAACTTCTCAGATGTCACTGAACTCACCTTGCAGCAAATATTCCATGTCCCTGCACAGCAGGCGTGAGTGTGTACCTGTGGCCTGATACGGCAAGAGGAAGCGGAGTCTGCTGACTTCCGTTTGATCACTCTTGATTTTTCTTTCCTCTTAATTCGCCAAAGAGACTTTTAATTGCTTCATTAACCTTTCTACGGCAGACCATTGGAATTATTTAGAGGTAATTTTTCTCAGGCTTTGCTCACAGAGAGATTTGATGATAGGAATGCTGGGAAAATAAATAACTTGAATCCCCAGGGGAGAAGATGGTTTAGAGGGTATGCTGCGTGCATGTTTCTGGTGGGTCTGAGTGTGTGTGCTTTTTCTTTTTTTTCTTCTAACCGTCTTTCACCTCTCATCTGGCTTTAGGTCCCTTTTGTTACATAGTTTACTGTCTACAGTAATAAGTTATTGATAGTACAAATGATAGTCTCTGTCTCTCTGTGTCACTCACTTTATTAAGCTATCCCGTTTTAATTTGTCTATTCGTGTGTTTTAGCGTGTGAACCGTTTGCGTTTGTGTTCTTCATTTTTCCATGTCTTAATCAAGGGCTCCACTGTGCTAATTAAAGAAGTCAGAGTGAAACACTAAAACTTGTTTTGTTTTGTTTTGTTTTGTTTTGTTTGAGACATGCCTTAGAAGTCTTATTACCAGTGCAAAAAGATAATAATAATAATAATAATAATAATAGTAATAATAATTCCTATATTTTTCAAGAAAAGCTTAGTATGTATTTGTCCATGGAATTACATTATCCTCCTCAATTGATTTGCCATTTTTCAGAATTATGTTGAGAACTTGAATTATAAATGTGATGACATTAGGGGGTCATAAAACTTTAAATAACAAGGAACAGTTTGGCCAAAAGTCAATAGTGAGACAGACACGAGAGAGATTTAGTGATGTTGCGGGGTCATGCTTTACCTGTTGCATAATGGGCTGTTTTTACTCATTACTACACTTTATTATAGAGTTTTTACTTTGTTTCATAACCATTTCTTCCCAAAAACACTTCACAAACATGTACAGAACTTATGTCGAGCTCAACTTTGTTGAACAGTTTATTTTGAGGACTTTAAGCTGGTCTTTCTATTTGACCCACAGGCAACAAAGTCACACCACAATACTGTGGTCCGTCTGGACCTGCTCTCCTTGGACCCGTTATTTTTGCTGCCACACTCTTAGCTCCTGTCATGTCCCCCTATGGCTCTCTGTACAAAAAATACATCTGTCACAGAGGACATGGGGACTGTTATCAGCTTATAATGGTTATTGACTACTTGTTATGATTCTAGGCGCAGCTCCGCTCTCTTTAGCCCTGTTTTGTTCTCTGAGCCCTGAACTGCCAGCTGGTACAAAGACAGGCATGCGCTCTTGAGTTCCCTATGGGCTTCCCTTAGAAATACAAGTCTCTCTATCTTCTGCACTTACAATAAATCATCCCAGCACCACGATAAAGAAAAGCAGCAGAGGAGAGCTGATGCAACCCACCATCATATCTCCCACCCATAAAATACTGGAAAAGTTGTGCATAATAATAAAAAATAAATAAATAATTGCATGTCATTTTTAAGTTAATTCACTTCATTATTTTAAGTAAATGTCTTGATCATGTGGTGGTGAGGCCTTTTTGACTGAAATAATTTTTCTGTTTTCTTGAGCAAACTTTTTGGCAGTGCAATTGGAAACAGTATAAAATAACACTTGGTACATGAAATTCAGCAAGGGTTACAATAAAATAACTGATTATTTGAAGTAGAGGAACAAACTCACCCTGACATCCCAAATGTGACAAAATCAATAACAGCTGTGTAAATAACACAGACAAACAGTGAATGTGACCGTTATTTTTTCCTGCCCCAGTCCATCCTGGAATGATGGTGAATGGAACTGAACCACAAAACCATTTTGTTGTTGTTGTTGTGTAAGCCCATTTTAACAACAACAAAAAAGTGTATTAGTCGAACTCACCTGCTGTGCTTGTTGTATATCGTTATAGAAAAACTGCATCAATATGCAGTGCTTCTGAAATATCCTGAAATCTGTTAGAACTTCTAAACAAAATAAAATATCTAAATTGCATTTTGTTCAGCCTTGTTTACTTGATCAAATTTTTACAGCGTAGAAGGAAAATGGGGAGATGAGAGAGAGCTATAGGGAAAGAAGGAAACAAATAATATAGCGAGAAAGATTCAAAATGTTAACTTTTGTATCCAAAATTGAACTAAATCTGACAAAATCTCAGTTTGGGGTGTCCTCGTATGTAAAAAAAAAAAATGTGGCAAAATACATTATTATTATAATCAGACCCATTATAATCAGAGATACTGTCTACACTAAATGTGACATGATGCGAAACATCAAATCCCCATCAGTAAACTGATGCTGCTTTCTATTTCTGATACATTCCGAGTGATCGTGCTACTTCTGAGACAAAGGACAAATGGATTTACAACATCCGGTGTGAACAATCTCAAGCTGTTGTGATGCGACAAATGTTGCATCTTGTGTAGACAAAGTTTTAGGGTTATCTTTTAGG
>NW_015652163.1:206906-216405 GCF_001515625.1 Sinocyclocheilus rhinocerous
TATATAACAACAACAATAGATAGAATGTCCCCGTTTAGATAGCAAAGTAAACATTTGCATGGCTGTTTCTGTGTTTGTGTAAGTCCTACTGTATTTTCAGTGGATGAGAATGAGACCTGGCACCAAGTGCAGCAGTTTGACAGCACCCCCATTTTGGGGGTTCAGAGGATGTTTGGGAAAAGTTAGTAAGGATGACCCTTCAGTGAAACAAGTCAAAATTATCATTGAGTGATGGGAGATGTTGTCAAATCCTCCCCTGAATCTACTGGAATACTGCAAAACGAGAACACAGTAAACTGCTTGTTTCCTGAAGAACTTCAGGATCACTGAACATCTTTTTTAAGGCATGTTGGCAGGAAGTGATGGTACACAGCTGTCGTTCATAATTCCCCGCCAGCCATGTCCTGTTTCAGGTCTCAGCTTCCCGGGCGCCTTTGTTGTTTTATTTTTTGGTGACTGCTGTCCTTTGCCAGCATGACGCATAGAATCAGAGGCTGCCTTTTCATAGCTAGCAGACAGTGCAAAAAAGTGAACCGATGCAGAACCCCTTTGTTATTTAAAACGTGTATTATTATTTTAGATGCATGTTTCATTTTTCAGATGCTGTTGGATAGGGTAGATATAATTCATTATCTACTCATGGTATTAGTAGTACTTTAGCACATATTTAAGATCTTCTGTCTCATTAAGATTGTTTTGATCACATTTTCTGATAGATTCATAATTCTGTGTAATGAAGCCACTGCATTAAAGGATTCTGTTTGCCTCACGCAAGGATCAGGGCTCACGAGGGAAAAAACTTAGAAAGCATGAGAGATGTCAGCCTCTACCCAATCTCTCACGCAGAAATGAGAGTAGAAAGAAAATCTAATTGAGAAAAAAATGATTTCATCTCGCCGTTATCAAAAATGAAGCAGCTCATGCTTGAGATTGTTTGAAGTTGTTAAATGGCTTTTCACGTTTAGGGGAAAAGGACATTTGGCAGAGGTATCTGGCACTTGCCTCTTGTTTAATACTTATGATATAATCTGGTAAATCATTTTGCACTGGTACTCCACTCAAATTAACTTTATGAAGTGTCTATATAACATCTATATTGTGATTAGCCTTGTGATAAGTGAATTTAACAAACAGTACCATAGAATAGTGTCCTTTCTTTTGCTGTTGCTGCTGTAGTAAAAATATTTCTTTGTTGTTTTATGGCCGGACTGTAAGTTCAGGGCTCGTAAGGAAAATGTTGCTGTAATGACTTTTATTTTGGACCCCCAAAATTTCACTCTCGTTACCTTCTCACCCTATTTTGGAAATTATATTGCTAACCTTTTGATATTATATTATATTGTATCATATTATCGTCACACCATCACTCTGTTTGGACTTTGTTTGCAGCATTTTCTCCGTTGAGTTAGCTGTCATGGTTTCTGATTTGAGTTCTTCATTAGATTCAGTTGTGTCTTGTTAATTATCCTCATTTGGTCAGAGTGTTTAAGTTCCTGTCTGTTCAGTTTGAGTTTGTCAGCTCTTGAACGCCAATGTATACCTACGTGTGTCACCAGCCGTCCTGTGTGTGGGTTACCTATCTGTGGATTTATTAAAGACTGTTAACCTTCATCTATGTGTTTGTGCGTGTTCATCAACACCGTATTGGGACAGTTATATTATATTATACATAAAAATAATAGTCAAATGCTCTAAAGCCATACACAGTGATTCAAAAGTTTGGTAAGATTTTTAAAATGTTATTGAAACAAGTATTTTGTGCTTAAAAGGACTGCATTTATTCTTACAATAAAAATATATATAGTTTAATATATTGTAAACTGTATTATTCCTGTAATAGCACAACTGAATTTTCAGCTGCTGTTACTCAGTCTTCATTGTTACGTGACTGTTATACTTTTTTTTTTCAGGATTCTTTGAAGAATAGTTAAAGTAGCATTTATTGTACATAGAAATCTTTTGTGACAATACTTTGTCACTTTTGATCATTTTGCTGCATTTTTGCTGAATAAAAGTTTTAATTCATTTGTGTATATTATGTATATAGATTAGTATAAGAAACAGAATGGTAAGCTGTTAAAATCTTCCCCTCTGCCATGACTCTCAAATCTCAGTGAAATACACTTGTGTGATTTACAGTTGATGTGTAAAATGTCATTGTGTGTCTGCTGACCATAACTCCAAAATGCATCTGGACATAGAAAAACTGTGTGAATGTTTGAATGAGTTTTCAATGAATGATGATTTAAATGTTGTGCTGTTCCTCACCTATATTTATAGTATGGCTTCAGAAGACTTGGAATGTACTACAGAAGTAGAGTGAACTACTTTTACCATACTTTTTATGGTGCAGACAGGGTTTAGCCTTGAGTGAACTAATGGAATCCTCTGAAATGAGAACCATTAGAGTGACATATTAGTGGTGCAAGATAGTAGGACTGACCTACATTGCTTAATATTTGTTTTTATATAACCACCAACTGAATTTTTAATCACAGCTTATTGTTTTAGGATTTCCTTTTGATCCATCACCCTTATTTCATTGCACTCTTTCTGATTGTTCAGTGAATTAGATTTATTCTGAGCTTGTATACGGAAGGCCATTGGTGTACATTCAAACCAGAAAGTGATTAAATAGGGTCAAAATGTGATTTTGAATAAAAAAAAATTATATTCCATCTGATATAGAATCCAGATCATATACGGCAGGCCTGTTATTGGATTGCTGCTTTTCTGAGAAAACAGAATCCTTTGAGCTCATGCACCCTCCCTCTCTTGCTCCTCTGAGAACGTATCCCAGAATGCACTTCAATGGACTCTCGTTTCACGCAAACAGAACTGTTATCGTAGCGATGTGTGCTGGTTTTTACACATTGGGAAACAGCGGTTACCCCTCCCCCCTCCCACCCCCCCTTTGCCAGCACAAATCATCATCCAGCACACTATCTCCACGCACAACACAGCAAGTACCTCTCCATGTGTCACTTCCTATCCGAAATCAGAAGAGCCCCAGAATGCTTGTCCCACATTACTGTCGAAAAAACGGCACTCCTTGTGCTTACACAACCTGTTAGAAACAGAAATGAGAACAGAAAACACATATTCTATTATTTTCTCATTTTTTTTCTCTCTCATTTTCCATCTTGCTATTATCACATGTGTAGAGAGACTGCGGTAATGCCAGTAAGTACAGAGCAGTGCTTGTCCCAAAAGTAATAACTTCCTCTTGAGCTTAATTAAGAAATTCACGCTGTTGCTCACATGCGAAGACAGCCAACACAACTGTGAGGGAATTCAGGAAGGACTATGGAGGTGATGAAATGAAACTACGTTTCCTCTCAGATTTGTTAGGATGATTTCATCATGTGCCTCCGGCTGACGTCCGCATGTCTCACATGTCAGCCGCGCTGCACAGTCGGACACATTCACAGCATACGTGGAAAGGGAAAACTCTAGGTGCATGCGTATGGCAGATTATGTTTACATTTCTATACGTTTCCAGCCAAATAAAGCCTCTTGTGGTGCACTCAACCCAGAGCTTATAGCCTCTGGAAGGAAATGTGCTCAAACAGACAGATTCCTCTGTCATTTTTGATGATGCTTTCGGGAAGGTGAAGAAGTCGTGAACGTGTGTTGAAAGATTCCTTAAGGGTGTGGCCTGTTATGAATGGTGACAAGCCACTGTATTTTGTCCTACCTGGAAATCGCAGTGATGTATGCTTTGTGCTGAGAGCAGGGAGAGGTAGATAGGTGGAGAGGGATCACAATTGATATGCTGTTCATATGTGGTGTCATCTCGTAGCCATATTCCAGGTACAACGTAAGAGGATTTTTAGCAGATGATAGCACCGATTTCTTCTTTTACACAGATACTGACACTCTGATGTCTTTCAGTCTGATAAAGGCGAGTCTTATGTTGTGTGTTTCACTGGAGAGATGATTCACAACGGATCAGACTATCCTTATAAAAAATACCATCAAAAGCCCTGACATATTGATTAAAAAATAAACATCTTATAAACGACTGGACACTTACCCAGTTTTGAATGATTGTGCGAGAACAACTAGTGTTCAAACACTCTTGAGCCAATATTATATATTACTCTGAATTTATGATTGTGCGTTAATAATTGTAAATGCGTTTTTGTGTGGTTGAGTTTTTGGGAATATTTCCCACCCTCAGTAGTATTTGGGAAGAATACTCTTAAAAGTCTGTTTATTCAATATTAAGTTTAGTGAGAGATGCCAGTAAATTAAGCATTAACAGGATTTCTAAGTCACTCAAATATCTGTATATAGATAAGCATCAAAAGACAGATATTTAAAATAAATGCTTTTATTTTGACGTTTTTATTAAACAAAAAATCCTGAAATGTTTTTATCATGGTTTCTTTAAGCATATTTAGTAGCAACTGTTTTCAATATTGATAATGAGAAATGTTTCTCCAGCACCACAACAGCATATTAGAATGATTTCTAAAGGATCGTGTGACACTAAGTAATGTCTGAGAATTCAGCTTTTATCATTTAACATTTTAAAATATAATAAATTAGAAAACAGTTCATTTAAATTGTAATAATATTTCACTATATTGCTGAAATGTTAATATAAATGCAGCCTTGGTGAGAAAAAGAGACTAGGGTGTGTATATTATGTATAAACAGCCTGAAACATTGATATGTGATGTAAAGCTGTTATGATTAGATGATTAGAAGTGGTGTTTCACCCCCAAGTTTAATCGAAACTTACACCACTGCATAATAGTGTCTGTTATATTAGAGTAAAAGTGCTTAATGATGCATCTTGGCAGCAGTGAGTATTGAATAGTAATATCTTCACAGTAACATCAGTACTGAAGCTGATGCTAATTTTAAATTGCATCAGGCATTAAAAATAATGCTATACAGGGGGCACAAACAAATTAACATGTATTTATTCTGAAAAGGGGAAATTATCTTTTGGGGAGGGTGTAATTACATCTGGCATACCATTCACTATGTTAACGTTTTATCTTGATTAACCATTTGGTATAATGCACAATGAAAATTCCCATTATTGGATAGTAGAGCATATTTGATGCTCTCAAAATGCACTTTATCCAGCAATCTATGGTTTAATTAGCAGGAGTGTTTCCCCTTTAAAAGCTCCCAGTTTCCCTCACATAGCGAATCATTTGCAGTGCCACCTGTCTCTGTGTGCATAGAGTGCACTGTGTGACATTTAGTGAGCACACATCATACTCCAGAGATAGGACATTTTCTTTCAAAGGTGTACAGTTTGGTTTGCTCTTCACTTACAGCTGTGTCTATCACAACAGTATCTCAGCATTAGTCACAAGCACCACTCACCTCGCTCTTCAAATGAAAGGTGATGTGGTCCTCTGTCAGGGAGGAGAAGAATTACGCAATGTAGGTTCGGATAAGGGCAAGGGGACCTGAGGTCCCAATTATGTCCTGCTCATGCATGACTGGCAGCCAGGATACCTCTGGATTTGGACACTAGTTCTACATCCTGGATAAAAAAAAACACAAATGTATATAACTAAAAAAAAAATGGAATCATGTATCCGTCAGTAAAGGAATCATGAAAAATGCATCACAGTTTCCATAAAAATTAAGAGGCACGGTATTTTAAACAATCAGCATATTAGAATGATTTTTGAAGGGATCATGTGACACTGAAAATTGGAGAAATGGCTGCTTAAAATTCAGCTTTGCCATCAGAAATAAATTACATTTTAAAATATATTAAAAATAGAAAACAGTTATTTTGAATTGTAATTGTAATGACATTTCACAATATTACTGTTTTTGCTGTATTTTGAGTAAATAAATACAGCCTTGGTGAGCACAAGAGACTTCTTTCAAAAACATACCAAACCATACCAATATTTTAAACATATTTGAATAAAGTGCATCAAACTTAAATCCTTTCATTATACTTGCAAAATCTATAATTTTACTTGCAAATCTGATAAGATGACATTTAAAATATGACACGAGGCAATATAATCATATATGGTTAAGTGGATTATTTGTAGGTATGTTCAGCTTTTTAAGGCCTGTAACACACTTTTAGTAAATATTTTACCCTCAAAACTGCAGCGATTTGTTTGTTCCTAATACTATGCATTTCAGTCTTCGCCAAAATGTGTTTAGTCAAGCTTTTCTCATGAGAGGTTGTCTAATTCTGTGCTTTATGATGAACATGATGAATTCAAAGCCAGCAGATGAAATAGACAGAAACACTGGAAGTGGGACAGTGAGAATGAGAGAAAGGCTTGAAAGGTTGGGGTCCCAACAGCTTTGCTTTCATCCTGGCACCTATAGATGAGCGCTCCATAGACTCCCTGGCATGTTTGTTTGTTAAAGAGGCTAATGCGCTTTAGCAGTGGGACTGGAGCTGTGGATATTTACCCTAAATGCTAATCAAGACAGAACACGCTGCTAGGACTGGACCAGGGCCAGGAGAGCATGGCATGGATGGATGAATGGACAGAGAGCGAGTGATAGGGGACAGAATGTATGAAAAGAGGGTTATGTTTAGACTGGATGAACGCCAGCTCACACCAGCTCTGAGTTCTGGAGAGAGAGCAGGCATTTGAGATGCACTGCAAAAAAGGGGTGTTTTCATAACGCACAGAGAGATCCATTTTCTTGTCCTACAGCAGCTGGACACAGAAGACTGATGGCTGAAGCTATTGAGATGCTGGACTCTCTATGTTCATAGACTCTCTATGTTCTAAAAGATCACATTAGCAGCGGCTAATTTTCCTCACTTAAAAGTGCTCTCTTTTCAGTCGTGCACACGCTTCACGTGTCATGTGAGATGTTAGTCAGTTTAATCAGCGCATGTTGAAGTCCTCCGTCACAGCAGAGACTTCCTCTGCCATTCCAAACATCTGCAATGCAGCAGTGCACAGCACACACCCGACTCACAGCAGCCATTGTGAGTGTGTGACTGTGTGTGTGTGTGTGTGTGTGTGTGTGCCGGGGAGATAGATGCCATTTCTAGGCTCTGAGTGAAGTTAAAGCAACGAGCCACCAGAGGCTTTGCTTTACTGTGAGTTATAGTGGATTATAGTTTTATTTAAAATGCCAGCAATAACAATATGATAACAGAAACCAGTGTTGAATAAATAGTTGAAATTGTTATTAATAATTATCAGAATTATCTGTGATTAGACTAACTGTAGGCTGTTTGCGGTTGCCAGGCAACATAGCAACTTGGCACATTTTTGATTTTTCAACAGCTTTAAATGCTCCTCATCCAATTAAAAATATTTATTATGAATTATTAATGTTATAAATTGCAGTAAAATAGCAGTATGACTTTGTTTGGTTTTTACAAGGGCATTGTCCCTTACTAAAGCTTAAAAAAAAGGATTAAGAGAATAAAACAACAACAATAATAACATTACTATTATTATAAAAGTAGTATTATTTTAAAATATAATGTATGTTGAGTTGACTAATTCTGTCAAAACTAGAGTGAGGAAAAAATTGCAGATATTATTATTATTATTATTAATAGTATATTTTTTTGTAATTTTGCAAACACTGTTGCGGATTTAATGTAATGATAGTGTTTTTGTGGCTTTTAGTCTATGGTAGATATTTAAACAGCATCAACATGAGATAGTTACATGATTATTGACATTGGTTGTTGTTGTTATTGTTGTCTTGATTATTATTAAATTAATACATTTGTATTATTTAAAAATAATATAATATTTATGTTGATTTCACAACTAAAATAGGGTGGGAAGAGATTTGAGTCTTATACAGTGAGAATGCAAAAAGAACTGGGTTCTTTTTTTTTACTCGCTTGAATTATACTTGTTTCTATTGCACACCCTGTTTTACAAGTGTTTTTGTGGCTTTTATCCTTAGATCTAAACCACATCAACATGGGATAGATAGTTACATGCTTGTCATATTGCTGTTCAAATTGCATTCAGAATGTTTGTCAAAATAATCACAATCTTTTTGACCAAATCATGTTTGAAGCCATAATTTTCAGGAATATTAATTGCACACTCCCTCCCTCTTTCTTTCTTTCTTTCTTTCTTTCTTTCTTTCCCCATCTCTCTCTGTTGGTTAACTGTGCTCTGTATACATAGCCCTGTATTCTTTGGTGTATCAGCTTTGCCTGCATGCCGTCCATTGATCGCCTTTACTCCACTGCCTGACTGCCATTGATCGGAATATAAAGCAGGAAGAAGTGTGCTTCACCACAGGGCTACACGCACAGACACGGACACACCGTGATACATATGTACCACACCAGCTGTGGTCAGCCTTTATGCCTGATAGGATGCTGGGTGCTTAACAGATTTTATTGTGCAGATAAATGATGTTGCATAAGAGGAGGGGGTGAAGGAGACTTGCTATCTTTATTGAATAACTCTTGAGGGCGCTACCATCAGTCCTACATCATACTGTCCCTCCCTTCTTCTCTCTCTTTCCCCGTCTCTCTCTCTCTCTCTGTTGGTTAACTGTGCTCTGTATACATAGCTCTGTATTCTTTGGTGTATCAGCTTTGCCTGCATGCCGTCCATTGATCGCCTTTACTCCACTGCCTGACTGCCATTGATCGGAATATAAAGCAGGAAGAAGTGTGCTTCACCACAGGGCTACACGCACAGACACGGACACACCGTGATACATATGTACCACACCAGCTGTGGTCAGCCTTTATGCCTGATAGGATGCTGGGTGCTTAACAGATTTTATTGTGCAGATAAATGATGTTGCATAAGAGGAGGGGGTGAAGGAGACTTGCTATCTTTATTGAATAACTCTTGAGGGCGCTACCATCAGTCCTACATCATACTGTGTGCTGATATGTGTATCAGACTCCTGGGTGTGGCTATCATACAGGTACTGGACAGGATAAGGCACAACATGCATTCATGCATATCTCTGGTAGCAGTGAGAGGATAATTTTACATGGCAGCTACTGCCTGTTCCATGTGCTTTTTTAAGGGCTATTTTAAAGATTGCTTTTAAACAAGTCTGAGATTTGTTGTTAGAGATATAAGCAGCTATACTGTATGTTTTCTGGTATAACATCCTATTAATATTGTGTGGGAAAATTTCTAAATGTTAAATAATTTATGAATGTAATAATTAGCTGCATGATAAAATATTATTTAGAATTTTTTTTTATTGTATTCACTTAGGCTGGCCGCACACTAGAGGATTTTAATGGGGTCATATGATGCTGCTAAAAAGAACATTATTTTGTGTATTTGGTGTAATGAAATGTGTTTATGCGGTTTAAGGTTCAAAAAACACATTATTTTCCACATACTGTACATTATTGTTTCTCCTCTATGCCCCGCCTTTCTGAAACGCGTCGATTTTTACAAAACTCATCGGTCTGAAAAAGCGAGGTGTACTGTGATTGGCCAGCTATCCAATGCGTTATGATTGGCCGAATACCTCAAGCGTGAGACGGAAATGTTACGCCCCTCACCATACTGTGATGCCGTCT
>NW_015652163.1:216507-222555 GCF_001515625.1 Sinocyclocheilus rhinocerous
AATATTCGAAATTCTATTTTTTTTTTTTTTGACAGCCCTAGACCTGGTGAAATTTGAAGATGCACTGAAAACCATCTACTACTATTCCCCAAAGAAGCGAAGAGAACTGACAGAAGTAAGTGAACTGCTAAATGAGAAAGTGGCACATTTCAGTGGCCTGAAGAGCACACGGTGGCTTCCAAGCAGACTAAAATGTCTAAAGGCTGTGGAAAACAATTACACTCCCACTGTTGTTCATATGGAGAACATGGCAGGAGGAAGTGATATCAAGTCAGAGGATGCAGCCAAAGCAAAGGGGGTGGTGCAGGAGATGAAGACTGAGAAATTTGTTCGCTTCCTGCATTTCATGTTGGACTACAGTACCATCTTATCCAAGTGCAGTACTGATTTTCAGGCTTGTCCAAGAAGTTGCTTTTGTCCCTAAACTTTTGAAAAAAGTCTCAAAAGGGGCGGGGAAGTCGCTAAATCTAGCTACAAAGTAGCTAAGGCTGGCCACACACTAGACGATTTTAAGGCCGATTTTAAGCCCGATTTGCACCCCCAAACGATCGGGGAGTGTGGCCCGATTCGCGACTTGTCGCAAGTGATTTTTTTGTCCAAAAAATCCTCTATTGTGTGGTGTCATTGCGATGATTTAACTGCTCCCGATCGAGACAGAGCGTCGCCGAACTCAAATTATTGATCGGGCTGCCTCTGACGTGATACCCGCGATAGCCAATGAGAGCGAGCAAGCGTCACCTACCGGATGTTGCGTGCTTCTATAGCTGAAACTTGGCAGCCACAAACATGCCATGAAAGCAGAGAACATCACCCATATTCTTTTCTATACTTTGTTTTTCACTGTACAACAGAACGTGCGCCGGGAGAGCCAGCTGACAACGTCGATTGTCCTCTATTTGTTTTTCTTGTCTAGTCACGTTTGATCTCGCGAGTGTCCGTGAGATCTCGTGTCACTGTGAAATCGTTCCTACAATCATCAAGTGTGTGGTCTCGTGGTCTGGTATAATCATCTACTGTGCGCATTCAGATGATTATAAGGCTAAAAATCGGTTCTCAAAATTAGATCCCAAAAGTCAAAGATTCAAAAATGTTAATAGTGTCTCAAACATTCATCATCATAATTTTACTGAATTTCACACAATTCTGTGATATCCAGATTATGCTCACCAAGGGTCACTAGGGGGTGCTATTAACTCTCTTTCTGTTAGTTTAAACACCCTAATATCCTTATCCTTATATATATATTAGTATATTTATATAAGTCTTTTGGCAATTTTTCTTCATATTTTACAGACCTTCTAGCACCCCCTAGTGACCCTTGGTGAGCATAATCTGGATATCACAGAATTGTGTGAAATTCAGTAAAATTATGATGATGAATGTTTGAGACACTATTAACATTTTTGAATCTTTGACTTTTGGGATCTTTGGGATCTAATTTTGAGATCTTGGCAAATCTGAGAACAGTTGAGATGTTGCTCTGAGATCTCTTCTGAAATTAATGGAGTATCAAGTGAGATGGTAATAGAAATAATAATAATAATCTCACCCTCATGAGAAACATGTGAGAAGCATGTAGACTGACTTGGGGAAACAATAAAGATATTAAAAAGATCCCATCTGTGATTTTTCCCTTCCTATGGGAAAATGTGTTCCCAGTTTCCATTGCTCTCTGTATTGTTTTCCACTGAATGCCTCTTCTTCTGGTTACATCTATCATCCCTGTCACCTATTCGCTGTGTTTTTCCCTACTGGCCTTGCTCTGTACTTGCGCCTTGGCATGGTTGCAGACCAGAACATTGTGCTATGAGGGACTTGGGGGCCGTTGTAAATGGCTGGCCAAAGGAAGAACGCCCTAAACCTATCAACCAACAGAGAGACCAAAAGCACAGAGTGGCCTGCAGAACTATGGCATGGGAGGTGGTCCTCTTTCAGTGACAGGAAATCGCCATTGACCTCTGCATTCAGATGAGAAATGGGGGGAGAGAGACGAGTGAGATAGCAAGACAGCCAGAGAGAGATTGTCAATGTCTGACATTTCTAGCCAACAACAAGTGCTCTGTGATGAGGGAATTCAAATCTACAAGGACAAGACCATAGCTATTCACTACATCCCAACTTTGATAAAACAAATTACTGAAACCTCAGCTTGTAAACTGTGATCTGTTTTTGAAAAGATCTATATCAGTGAATTTCTGCTGCTGGATTGCTGAAGTTCCATCAGATATTTGACATTTTGCCAGATATGAGTATTCATTGATAAGCAGCTATTTTGTTGACTTGCTTCTCTCATGTCACAAGCGTTTGATGCATTTGTTGACAGAAAGGGAAGATAAAGTGGCTCAGCTTTACAACTGGACACTGAAACGATGGATACTGGGTTCTTACAGAATAGCTGTCAAAAGCCTAAAATTGTGTAACAACAGACCATGTGATTATGCTTAATTATTTAAAAGCGTATCATTTTAAGGCCCTGACGCACCAAGTGCTCGGACTTCAGCCAACGTCGGTCAGCCGCTTTAACCGCCGCAAGTTTTCTAGCATCAGCTTGGTATGTCAAGGCTCTTAAATGGATGAAAATGGATGAATGGATGAAATAAAACCCATTCAACAGCTGGATATTTGCCTTTTATGCAGCTCTAAATGTAAACATCTTGCACTGATCTGCCGGCTTATGCAATGTTCTGTGCATAGTTTTGATTCAAAACTGGAGAAAAATATCATACTTTCCAATGTCATTCATTCATTCATTCATTCATTTATGGTTGGTTGGTTGGTTGGTTGTCTTGTCAAATTTTCATAATGAGGTGCTTTTTTTTTTGTACATGAAAATAAAAAATATGTACACATGTAAGGTCATGTAATGGTTGGTTGGTTGGTTGTCTTGTCAAATTTTCATAATGAGGTGCTTTTTTTTTGTACATGAAAATAAAAAATATGTACACATGTAAGGTCATGTAAAATTGTTATTTTATTGGGTACAACTAAATTATTGGATAATCTATCCAAGATTAATCTAGTGATTTCAAAATGTCCATGTGTTTTTTGCAGACCTTCTGGTTATTTTGTAATATATAGCCTAAAAAATCATACATATAGCTTGTATGTAAAAACACTTGTATTGCAAATGTGAATTGCAATTTAGTTTTGGAAATTTTGGGCTAAGTTCTAAATAACCACTTACCCTCGTGTCATTCCAAATCTGTATGTGGAGCAAAAGATACTTTGAAGAATGCTCCCATCGACTTTCATTATATAGACATTGAAAATCAATAGGTACCAAGTGACCAACATTCTTCAAAATATCTTCTTTCGTTTTCAGCAGATGAAAGAAATGCATACATGTTTGGAAGAACGTGATGGTGAATAAATGAGAGCAGAATTTTCATTCTTGGGTGGACTATCTCTTTAAGCTAACATTTCAGTGAGACGCATAAATCATCAGCTAACTCTGAGAGCTCTGTCCACAGTTCTCTCTGTCCTCTCAGAGTGTTCTCTGTATTGCTGTTTCTGAGCTAATCGATTCTCTGTGACCTTCACTGTATGTCAAGCTGCCAGGCACTCTGGGGGAATGTCACATCTGAGAGACGGCATCAGTGCTTGGCCCTGGGGAATCCCATCCCTTAACACCCTGCACCTGCCTCGGCCCACGGAAACAAACTAAGATAGAGGGGATGTCAGGGTCTGAGTAGATCTCCAATCTCTTAGACACTTGGCCCTATCTCACCTCCTGCCAGAGGAAACTGACAGTCTGCAGGAAACCAGCCTCTGTGAATCCCAAGGAAAGGGCCCAGTAATGAAGCTGATGGACTACTAAGCTGTTACCAATATCATCAGTGTTCTGAGGGATGACTAATGGAGATCTTGCTCACTGCACAACCCGATTTTTCCTTTGAACACAAAGCACAAGCGCTTTACATTGATTCCGACAGCAGTTTGTCAAAAGGTCTGGCTATGCACTCAGATGCAATTATTGGAAAATGAATGGAGTTTTTATTAAAAACATTTATATTTTTATTTATTAAGGTCCTGAGATCCTCCTCGGGGCCGTTCTGTCACCTGGCGGCCTGAATGCATGCCAAATTAGCCTCAGAGGACCCAGTGAATATCCTGAAATTAATGAGTGTGAATATGATATCTTCCACAGCTGATACTCAAACAACGTTATTAGTGACTGCCAAAAAATCATGCAAAATTAATGTTAATTTTTGTTAATTATTTATTTGTAGATTACAATTATATGAAAAATGCAAATAATCATGCTTTTCGACGCCATACATAAATTCCATAAGCTTTAATGTTGATGGTTTTTTTTCCTACTCTGCAGTCATTATGGGGGCTTTTCTTACCAAATATTGATATGTAATTAATTTGTGTAATTGATCATGACAACTCATAATTAATTTGACAAATACAAGGGTAGTTTGAATGTTTGTGCAAAGAAACAAAGCAAGTCGATTTTGTTTGTATAGCATTTTTAGAATACATTTTGTTTCTAAGCAGCTTTACAGAAAATCATGATGTTAGTAGTATCTTAATATCTTCAGGCTTTATAGTCACATTTAGCAGATATTGCTATTGCTTTATAAATGGCTGCAATATAACAAAGAGTGAAAAATTTAAGGGGGTCTGAATACTTTCCGTACCCACTGTATATCCAGTTTTAAATATATCACTGGCTAATATTAAACAATCAAGCAGCTGGCATTTGCTATTCGGTATATATTGTTTTACATAAGTGTCTTTACATGACTTTTCTGTTGGTAGGTAAAGTTGGATATATTTGTAGTTGTAGCTGAAGTAATGAATTTGTTATGTGGTGATATTGAGAATTACGTTTTGGTTCAAATGTCAATCGTATTGCCCACTACTAAGCAGTTTAGTTGAAAATAATTGAATAATGCTTATACATAGAACATTTTTTCCATGTAGAACATGATTTAGTTGAAATGTATTATTACTATGTGGTCAATCTTGTTTGTGTGTTGTACAAGGCGACCTTAGTTCACTCAACTAGACAGTATATTCCTCCTCTAACTCCTCTCTCAGGCATATTATTAGTTCTGTTTACAGATTTTCAGCAGGTAAGCTTGCACATGTTTTGAAGACTGTAATAAGTGCAAGGTTACCTTATTATGTTGGCTTTAGCAAAGTGAACTTGGCGTCATTAATCACAATGAAGTCTTTTTCCCAAATAGTAGACTCCTGTATTAATTCTAAGTAGCCAGAGAGAGTGATTACTTCATTGAACCTCATTCATCATCCTTCAGTAATGGATCAGGAGCAAAACAAATTCATGCACACTGTACAACAAGTAATAGCAAGCTATGCTCAGCAGAGTAATAAGACGACATTTGGTTGCTTGTTTCAGAAAGGTATTGATGATGTCTCTTGCATTATCTGGTAGTTATGTGGTGATCTTTGATGTTGCTTTAAAGTGTTCTTTTTTTTGGTAGCCATCTGAGGAGATGTCTTGGATTATGAGGTACAGTAGAAGGTGAAGTGTTGAAAGCTATTGATTTTAATGGTGATTAAATACTCTACCAAAAGACTTCAGAGCTCTTGTACTTCCTGTCAGTGCTTAAAATGGTGTAATCCATACAGAAAGCTGGCAGATTGTGTGCTAAGATACTGAAAAACATACAGTAAATACAATATAAGGCTGATGAAACACGGGGCAACTTTTTTTGACAACCCAGTCTCATAAAAATACGTACCTCTGCGTACATTTCTGCAACACCGTTTTTACGTACCTTACTGCACGTTTCGCCGCAGTTTCAAAGAGAAATGTCCACTGAGTGGCGCTAAAACACGGGTTCAATACGTCAACCCTGGCACGTTTTTATTCGTTGATATAGGTATGTATTGCCTGTGTTTTTATTACGTTTCTTCAGGTACATATTGCGGCGATTCAGAATTCAAATATCCGGGGACTGACGCTAAAAGTTAATGCTCTATCGTGTTGGAAATATGCCCTACACCAAACCCAACCCTAAACCTACCCGATAGTGTTAACAAATGCAAAACTGATATAAAAACAAATTTTTT
>NW_015652163.1:224684-242609 GCF_001515625.1 Sinocyclocheilus rhinocerous
TGCATTGAATTTATTTAATACACGAGTTTCACAATTTGAGTTGAATTACTGAAATAAATGAACTTTTCCACGACATTCTAATTTATTGAGATCCACCTGTACTCTGTGAAAATAATTTAAAAGGTGTCGGAGTTTTACTGCCTCTAGTGTTCATTTTTTTGCAAACTGCAGTGATATGTACTTATTGGTACGTATTTCGCGTCTTGCAAAAATGTGCCCCCAGGTACGTATTTGCCATGAGACTGGGTTGTTTTTTGAGCAATGTTGCTTAGGCACTTTCCCACTGAGAATGGGTAACAAATTTCTATCTGGATACTTTAAATCAGTCGTAGGCCCTGTGTCTCACCTAGTTGCCCGTTGATGCCAACATTAACCAAAGTTGCCCAGCAATATTGCTCAAAAAGTTGCCCTATGTATCATCAGCCTAAATGTAATAGAGGATTGGTATGTTATGATCTAGTTAAATGACAACAGAATTTTAATTTTTGGGTGAATTATCCCTTTACTCACCCCTCATGCCATTCCAAACCTGTTAGACTTTAATTATTTTTTTAGTGTAACATTAAAAAAAGATATTTCAGCTGTTGTTTCAACTGTTTTTGTCAGAATGAAAGTCAATGGGGTCCAAAACAACATACAACTTTCAATTTTATGGCCAAAAAAAGAAATAAATCTACACAGAAGAAGGTCATACATGTTTGTGATTTTGCAAAATATGTGGCATTATACCCCATATTATGACTATTAGTCATCTTCTTGGTCTCTCTGACTCACTCACCTAACCTTTTGCTCACCTGGCTGACATATTTTTCCTCTTAATCTGTTGCATGGCATAATTTTTCTCCTCTTTTCTTCTTTATCCCTCAGCATCACCAACTCTACCGCCTTTGAAATCGGAGCATTTCAAGCCATGTCAGGAGAAAGACCTGGCCTATTGCCTGAATGACGGGGAGTGCTTTGTCATCGAGACCCTGAGCGGCCCACACAAACACTGCAGGTATGACTGCACTTCCTGTTTCTGCGATGGAGGGAAAGGGTCATCCTAGTGTTCGCTCAAGAAATAAATGCAATCACTACGGATGGGAGGCTCAGCGGTTTCAGTCCGATGACAATTCCATGACCCATTTTCTGTTAGAATGATCCTTCTGGAACAATCTGCCAGTAAATCTCGCTCTCTCTCATTTTGTCTTCACCTTTCCCTCTCTCTCTCTCGCTCTGTCTCGCTCTTCTCTTCCGCCTCCTTTTTCCTACTCTCGTGTCTCATTGCCCTCCTCTCTGGGACTCTCGCTGTTGCATGAAGCTCTTAGTCATGCTAACGATGACAGCTTTGTCATAGCCTGAGAGCTGTCTAAGGTCCCTTCTCTGCTAATTAAAAGTGGCACTTTGCAGAAGTTCATTAGAGGCTTGTTTCGGCTCTGTGGGCTTTTTTCAAGGTTGAAAATAGGATTCACAAAATGGAGGCAGAGAATTTCTGACACTGATGTGTTCACCTTTTGTACGAAGCGTGAGCACCATTTCAAATAACATTTCCTGGATGTGAGGGTTCACTGCCATAGGTTTTGCATGAGCAGTCTTCTCCTCATTTGCCTAATGGAACACAGAGACATTGCATGTTTGAAACTGAAGAGTCAAGAAGGAGCAGAAGCCAAGTGTCCTCATTTTAATCAGTGGTAATTGGTGGTGTTGTTTTAGGTGGCCCATTTATTTGACTGAAGCTTAGCTAGTTCAAATGCTCTGGCTCTGATTAATTCCCTGAACACTCTTCCCTCCCAACTTAAAGCCAAGGACATCCATGCATCTGTCTGTTCCTCAAAACAAGGTGGTGATGGTCTCAAAGGATCAATTCACTGGAGAGGGTGGATTCTATAGAAAGATAATGCTATTAAAACTATTTGCATGGCAGGGCTTTTCAGGGCATTTTTAATCATTTACATAAAGCGAAGCAATTTGTGCTTTTAGTCTATCAGAAAGTGACAGGCACTGATTTGATGTGTTTGGAGTCTATATGAACTGATACTTTATGCTGCTTTAGATGTGTTTTGTGACCCCTGCTATTCAGCATGTTATATACTGCTGCTTCCCCCAGACCATCCTTGATCGTTTTTTTCTCCAGTGAATGCATCTAGTTCACCCGAAGAGTGTCTTATTATTGTATTAATAGATTTAATGGTATTTTGTAAGTGTGCCCTGATTTTTTTTCTAGATGTAATGATTGACTAATGGCCCATGCACCATTATTTAGTCATCATATCTAAATAAAAAGCCTGGCTGCTTGTATCTGACTGCCCTTTTTGAGTCTAGCAGAGTCTGACAGTGTAGTTTTTGTATTAAAATTAGATATGCAGGGCTGCATCAAGAGAACTTTCTATAACCCATTACACATTTTACATTAGATGGTTATGTGCTGCATTTTACGTCTACTGGCTCTTATTCAACACAAAGCATTATGCTTGAACTGTGCAACCAGTCACT
Source organism: Sinocyclocheilus rhinocerous (assembly GCF_001515625.1). Lineage (NCBI taxonomy): Eukaryota > Metazoa > Chordata > Actinopteri > Cypriniformes > Cyprinidae > Sinocyclocheilus > Sinocyclocheilus rhinocerous. The sequence goes on from NW_015652163.1 coordinate 227,157, forward strand.
TTCTCAATAAGCTCATGTTTGCTCTCACCAATTTGCTGAAGTGCTATCACTGTAAGGGTACCATTGTGTTCAAAGATCTAAAAGCTATGCTAAGTACTATGTACAGACAGTGTCCTCCAAACATGTACGAGTCTATGATGCATTGGCTACCATGGCATACAGCCAGGGTCCAAAATTAACACCTGCCAAGCACTGAATTTTAGTAAAAAAAAAAAAAAGAGTCAGGGGAAAAATTGGGGTTAGCCACAGTTTAGCAGACATTTGGAAAGAGAGAGAGAGTCAAAACTGTGTTAAAATAGGCACAACATGGCAACCGGTAGATGCTGCTCACTACGAGGATAACAAATGATTAAAATAAGTCTGCTTGCGCATGTATGAGAAATAGGCATGACAGGTAGAGAATCCTGTTTTCTTGGCTGTTCCAAGTTAAACAATCCCTTTGTGTCTGTTGACCTAGATTCATAGAGCATGTGGATTTTTAGTTGAGCTGCCTCATCTAGTCTATAGACCTATATACACAGGAACAGGAGAGTGTTAGGGCTTACATCAATGTGATTACATAAATTTTGGACGGTTGTGCATCATAACCCAGCCATGTGTTTTAGCAGTTGTTGGAGCAACTCATGACTCAAGCTGACAAATTTAAGTGCATTATGGCCCATCAAAAGTTAATATTTTTGTATGATCAATCAAAATGTGGTTTTCCCCTTTACCCTATGTTATCACAATACTGTTAAGGATTATTAATAACATTATAAGCCTACAGAGAGAGATAATTAATATATATACAGTGGTACACATATATATAAAGAGAGAAAGTTTTTATTGCTTTGTTTTAATGTTCTCACATAATTATACTATAGTAAATATAGAGAGGGAATAATAATAGTAATAATAATTAGTATTAATATTAGTATCATTATCAATTGTTGTTGTTAATTTATTTTCTTTTATGTGTTTTTTTTTTTATTATTATTTTTTCAAGAAGGTAATGTTGGTTGCCTTGTAAATTACACTGTCCACTTCTCTTTCTGTATCAAATTCAGCGTTTGGTCCCTCCCAGAGCATCAACGAGAACAGAAAGCCATTCTGGCTGCGGCTGAATTGTTTCTATTGTGTTGGTTTCTTTTCCTGAGGGAATAGTCTCTTTATGATTCACTGTCTTGTCTTTCTACTACCTCTTGGAAAAATATAAAAAAATAAAAAATAAAAAAAAGCCTCCTCACCTGGGCTATCACTAAGATATCTGAGACCTAAAAATACAACCTGCCCAGATCTGTGTGAAGTATGAATTCAGCACAACCTAAAATATGTTGATCAAAAAATTGTTATATTTTTGATCATACATGTCATTCACATCCAGTAATAAGATGAATTTCGAGTTTTCAGTTCAGATATCTAAAGCTTGGAACCCCTGTAGTGTCAAGTTTTTGACTTTTTTTTTCAGCCATTTTTCTACAGCTGCTAATGTTTAAAAAAAGAAGCCTTGATTGTTAGTTTGTGAATATGAAATATGAGTTGTTCACATGTACATTTTGGTGGGGTTACATGAGTCCTCATGTGTCTGTCAGTCTATCCTTAGAAAGTTTCAGAAATGGAACAGGTTGCTTTTGCATCTTTGTTTCAATAAATGATCTTTTTTCACTGTAGACAAAGCTTTGAGTTCTCAAAGTTACAGCATGTTTTCATAGTGAAACTGAAAAAGAAGCATGAATAAAAGAACAATATAAGGTGTGAAATGAAAGGAAATCTGTGAATCAGCCAAGCTGGCACTGCCAAAGCCTAAGTAAGTCACTGCTCGCTTATCCTATCCTGGAGGTCGGCGTTGGATTTCTCCTCGGCTGCTGGGTATTTGACTATTGTTAGTGTTGAAACGGTAAGCCTCTACTGCCACAGCAACACTGCAGCAATCCCACCTGTCAGTGTGCCGCCACATGGGGCCGAAACACGAGTTGAGACCTCACGAAGCCCCCTGCCAATATCACTGCAGCTGAAGGGCCACGTGTACACTGCTAAAGGCCTCCGGTCTGAGAGGACTGTTGGGAAGGAGCGAGATCGTGAGATTAATTTCAATAGGCTGTGGTGTTGTAAGGTTTTAAATTGGATGTGAATTTTGTGGTTACAGCTTATAGCCTGAAGCTATGGTGCAAATATAGGGAGCATTTGCAATGGGTTTTGTCAGGGGAGGGATTATGAATGCATGCAAAGCAGATTTATTGTGAAATATACATACAAACATTGTCTCATGAATAAGCAGAGAGAGAGAGAAACAGAAATGGATGTATTATTGAGTATGCTTGTGATACTGATTTTATTGTTAAAACATCACAACTCATCATATGAAACAAAATGCCTAAAGTCTAGAATCAATGAGAGGAAAATTCACAAAGATGGAAGCCATTTTCGTGTCTCTATCTTCCAATTTGCAATTCATTGATCCGGAACAGTGAGAGTTGGCGCTCCCCAGACATTATAAAAGGCTTTTCTCTAGTCTTTGGTCCAGTTCACCGACAAGTGGCCTATTTTGTTAGACTAGAGAACATTACATCTGATACAGTGGTTCTTAACTGGTAGATCAGCACCCAAAAATGAGTCTGATAGGGATGGACAGCAGGGAAAAACAATGCTAAATGCATACAGACATCTGCCATTAGGATAGGAAAATACATTTAAATGCATATTAAATGGGAGGACGCTATATGTACACTATTGTTCAGATGGGTATTTTTTATAGAAATAAATATATAATACATTCATTCAGCAAGGACAGTATAAGGATTTATTTTTTAAATAAATGCTGTTCTTTCAACATTCTGTAAAAATCCTGAACATTTTTTTTTTACAGTTTTCCACAAAAATATAAATCAGCACCACTGTTTTTACATTGATAATACTAAGAAATGTTTTTTAACCACCATGCCATTTAATCTAATTACAAGTACTTTTTTTTTAGGATCTGATTATGTAATCCAGATTACATGTAATCAGTTGTGATGAACACAGTGCTGTAATCACAGACTTAAAATGTAAAGTTTGATTTTAAGGATGATTAAGTTCACCTTAATAGAGATGAAAACATTAAGCACTAAAACCTGAAAGGTTTTGTTAACATACTTTCCAAGAACCCAACTAGCAGCAGTGGGGATCCTGTTAGTCAATGCTTCAGGCATAGAGCCCCAAAAGGACACCTGTTCTAGTAGCTTTGCATGCCTCTGATACAAGCATTATAAAGATTAAACTTTCCTTCCGGCCGCTGTGTTGCTAATGTACTACAACAACCGCTGTTGCCTTGAGAGTTGAAGGTAGACTGCGGTCACCCACTGAACTGGCCATTTAGAAAAAAAAAGATTATGTTAACCTCACAGCCCTGTAACCTCAGCAGATGTTTTGCAGTGCTTTCCTCTGATTTGCCTTCTTTTCACTAAATATGCTACACTCTTTGATACACATAAGGTTTGCCTTTGAAGATTCTGCCACTGTGGATGAGCCAAGATGTTTCTGTGCCAAATCTGAGGCATAGAAAAACCCTCCTCTTATCAGGCCCAACATGACCTTCCCATGCTGAACGAAGCACAACAGTAGGTTTCCATGTGATGGTCATCCACCCATGTTATGGAATAAGATAGCGATGGTGTGATATCTGACAAGGTAAAACTTATAACTGTGTGTAGAGAAAATAATTTATTTCACGCCGCTTCAGAGCTCCTCATCCATGAGAAGCTATCCTGAGACTCAATGCTCTGGCAGGTCAGATTAGAGGGATAGAGAGGAAAAGAGAGTGTTAGAGAGCTCTGCTGTGAAGTGCAAAGGAAAGTAAAATGAATCTGAATTAGTTTCTAGCACATTTTAATGCCAATGTTATTTTCCAGAACTGGATAAAGGTTTGGCGTATCTGAACAAGTGGTGATCTCCTATTATAAAACGGATAGTTCTGCAGTTACAGCTGTATTTTATCACTCGAGTTATAGTTACAGCTACTGTATGACCTGTTAACCATATCGGCATATTATTTATTTATTTTGTTGCATAGCAACATTCTGTTATATTAGGGAATAGCAGAAAAATTACACTTCATTTGATTAATTTTACATTTTAAAATGAAAATGTCTTTGGTATTTTGATGTATTTATTCAAGTTTTTATTTAAGATTTAATTTAATTAATTTAAAAAAAATAATTTATGAGTATATTAGGAAAGTATTTTTACAGCACTTATTTTTTGCTTTCGCTAGATCATTTTTAATAGGTGTAAAACATTTAAGGTACAAATATTTCATTTAGTTAATTATCAGGCACTCATAAAAGTTGTAATATATTAAATGTATTATTATATAAAATGACTAATAAATTGCTGTTTAAAATATTTTGGAGTATAGCATGTCAGTATGCTTGCCACTGTAAAAAATAATACACTACATCTACTCAATAAAATTGTGGCAACAGATTACAAGCAATAATATTAATTAAATTCAACAACTATTGAGAATTGAGTTAGAATTAATCAAACGTGTTCTTAAAAATTAGCCATTCAAATTAAGTAGATGCAAATAGCACACACAAAAAAATGTAAGTAAAATTTAAACAAAAATATTGGTTTCATCAGAGTACTATTTTAATGAATATTACTTAAAGGAATTGTTTTGATTTAACACAAAAAAAATAATTTAGTATTATTATTTTTAATGAGTGAATTAAAATTTTTTGCGTCTCCCTATGTGAGGAGCTGGTACGCAGTGGGGGCTGCTGCCGCCCAGCTGCCCCCGGAGCTGAAATACGGCGAGGAAGGAACCGTTGAAACGCCGCCGCTTGTTTTCGAGCCTCCTGGTCCCTGTCAACGACTGAATTGACAGCGTCGCCGAACAGGCCAGAAGGCGCAAGCGGGGCGTCGAGGAGGAAGACCCTGTCTTTCTCTCACACACAGAGCGCTTCGCTGAATGACAGAAAGCTGACGCTGGCTCCGCCGCACGTGCTTTTATAGCTTCCTGGTCATGACGTCATCCGCCGTGACGTCCCGTTCAGCTATTGGACTGATTTCACATGTGATTCAGAGCGGGGGTCGCAGAAGGCGTTCCCCTAGCGTTTTCGACGCAGCTCGAGTTCCTGAAGAGGAACACATGAAACATAGTAAGAGAAATATATAGGAAAAGAAAATTGTGAAAAGGTTTTGAGATCTTTGGTAAAGACACGGGTGTCTGCAAGTGATATGGTGGAGAAAAAAAATAGGAGATGTGGGATAGTTTGAAAGAAGATGTGCAGAATGATAGGAGTGGGTAAGAGATGTTTTGCAAGGATAAAAATGAAGGAAACAAGTGGTGAAAAGAGGTTTGGATGGCAGAGGAGCACTTCTGTTTTTAGAGGGCTCATTTTTCGCTCTTGCAGGTGAGCGTTGTCTTAACGAGGTTGAAATTGTTGGAAATTGAAGGCACTTGTAATTTCAATCACTCGTGCAGGAGGCCGCATGCACACACACTTGAATCAGAATGTAAATTCTGTTTCATAATTCATTTCAAGCACTTGTCGCATGTCAAACCGCAGCCTTACTCAACCAAAACAAAAAATCATTAATTTTCAGCGTCAAATGGAAATGCATGAGGATTTGTGAAGGGGAGACTCTAAAGCCTAAATGAATTTTTTTTTCTCTCTTTTTCATTTTCTCTGCTATAGATGCATTACCTCCACCAGCAGTCAGCCAATCAACAGTCTATCTTATTCTATACCGTATGTGGGATTTAGATATTTCAGTTGCCCCCACAAACTCTATTTCATGCGGCGCTGATAAAATATCTAGTGGAACAATACAAACAGCAAGAGCACAGCCTTGTCCTATAAAGCCTTGCTCTCAAGGTTTACATTTTCCTTAAGGACAGCCAGTTAACGGCAAACACTTAATCATGATAAATGTTAGAGACTTTTGTAGCTCTGATGTGAAGTGCAATCTACTTTATGCTGGTGGATAAATCATTCAGTTTTCTTATACGTGTATCTTTCACTCAACCAATGACAGCGGAAAGAGAAAGCAGAGAATAAGAGAAAAACATTATGTACTCAACCTTTGTGCACTTTGTCTCCCAAAGTGACAGCTCATTTCACAAGCATGCTAGTAATCCAAGCACACCCTTAGGGCTCTGCCTTATATATACTGCATCCTAATGATTCTTATTATTTAATGGTGTCTTTTTAAGAAAGAGCATGAATGCGGTCTAGTAATTGGCCTTAACTATAAGTTAAATAACAGTACTAAACAAACACAAAATGTTTTGATTTCCTAAAAAGCACTAGCTCATAAGAGTCACCGATAGCAATGTATCTTTTTGATTCACTAAAAAGAACTGACTCATTAGAATGATTTATTTGTGAGTCAGTCCAAAATGACTGTGCTTTCCCCTTACGAAAAATAAGTTTATTCAAGTGTGCTATTAGTATACTTCTTTTAGACTAAAAAATAGGAAAGTATACTTTCAGTCTAATTTTATGTACTTCTCAGACATGGGCTTTATGTACTTCTCAGAAATATACTTAAAATGACATTTAAGTATACTTGACTTATACTTATAGAAAAAGTCTAAATATATTTTAGCTATACTTGTGATCCGAGAATCTGTGTTTTCATTGTTATACGGTAGGGGGCGCTATTACACATCTTCTGTACAGAATTTCCAAAAAAAAACACAAGTGAAGAAGAAACCGAAACAACAGATGCTTCCACATGTATTCTAACATGATCATAAAAAATAAAATAGCATATACAAATTAATACCTAAATAGGGACATAGTAGTATACTTAAAGTATGATGTAAAGTTCACTTAAAGAAAACTTACGAGTATACTTGCAGTATAAAACTACTAAACTAGTAGTTTACTAAGACTACTTCAAAGTGTACTAAAAATGCTACAAGTATTTAATTAGTAAACTATCTGTATACCTATAAGTTCACTTTTAGTATAGTTGCAGTACAAGCTAAACATTTTGATGTAAACTAGTTGTGTACTTAAAGTTTACTACTGTTATACTTAAAGTATACTTAAAAGTATACTTTTATATACTAGAAAGTGGGCCAATTTAGTCCCAAGGAGTATTTAAATAGTACACTTACAAGTATACTACTAGTACACTGATATTTGTATACTTACTACATAAAGTATACTTAAAAATATACTTGAACTTTACTTAAGTATACCTAATAAAATAAACTTGAAGTATACTACTTTTTGGTAAGGGTTGTGCTATAGATTCATTGGGTATTGCAGCACCACTGGAGAAGTATTGGAATGGTTAACAGAACTGAACATTCTCAGCTCTCTACCTTAAGTGTGCTGTTACTATAGTGGTTTGATACATTTCTAACCATTTGCTTAACTCTTACTCCCTCACAACGAGCCAAAGAGCTGTGGTGGGATCTTTTGATCGTAACCAGCCCTTCTCTAAAGCCCACTTTAGTGAGTAATTCTCCCTGATTAAGTCATGATTAGGATCACTCTGTTAATCTAGCCCCACTCTCGCCCAAGGCAAGAGTTCAGTCAGAATGCAATTTCCTTACCTCTTGAAGTTTCAATTGATTTGTGTTGACTCCATTGTTATTTCTAATTAATATGGTTTAACAAGATAATTGTGCAATTGTATTAGCTAGCTTTGCCTGATAAATAGCAGGGAATTTCCAATTAACATGTATGCAACCGGTACAATTCAAAGTGCAATTCCTTTTTTCCGGCTATAAAGAGCAGGTCAAATGTGCACATCTTGCCTTCCTTTCACTACCCTTTATATTGTGTGTGTGTAGGAAGCCGATAATAAACAGTAAAGCCCTGATTGACTAAACATTTGTTTAAAAAATAGCATGCACAGAAAACATCTGATGAATAGGGTCTGCTGAGGAGCGCGTCTTTCAGATGCACAAAATAGTGTACCGTGCAGTTCCTGCAGCTTTCCCTTAGTGAATATGTAATTTGGGGCGTGCCTATATGAATAAGGAAAATAAAAAAGAATGTGCAATGCAAATATATTAAATAGCATAAATGATTTTTCATGCCTGGAAATCTTTTCCAAAACAACTGTGTGCATAATAATTTAACAGGTATTATTCTAATATGTATTGAGCAACAAAAAAGAGCCTTTGAATTGAAAAATATGTAAATGTATCCAATACTGTCAAACTTCTGACATGCATTGCATGCACACACACAATTATAGATCACAAAACTTGATAGATTGTTGTAAAACTGCTTAACTTACTAAAAATACTAATAATGTGTGATGATCTTAAATATTCTCAAACTGGTTACCTCTTATTCTTGTGTGAATTTCTTTTTCACAGATTTGACAGACCTGGTTGTACATCAGCGTTCAGCAGTGGTTAGGAGAGTTTGTGGTTTGAAATTCAGATTTTGTTTTGGTATAAATACATAGTTCAGTGGTTTACAAGTGTGAAGAATACTGCAATTTCTTCAGGCAAGCCTCCTGAAACCAGGCTGACTCTCTGATAAATTATTTCACCCAGTATAGAAATTGTGATATGAAACGTCTCAGTTACTTGTGTAACCCTCGTTCCCTGAAGGAGGGAACGGAGACGTTACGTCAGTCGTGACTGACGAATTGGGATCCGTATGGAAAACGCCACTATTGCTGACCCCCTCCAGTGCCCTGCGGAAGCCGGCAAGTCCCCCCACACCAGCTGGGGCGGAAGATAGGACAGCGGCTAGGCAGAGGTGTCCGCCACTGCTGTTCCATACATTGGTATATTGGATTACACTGGGAAAGCGTACGCAGTTGGGAACGCTACGGAAGCCACATCCTGCGCATGGGAGGTATCATGTGGAATACACATATGGACTGGCCCAGAGCAGTGCTACATATGGAAATCCCTGTGGTAGACTCAACCCGCCTGGGGTGAGACGACTACACAACAGAGATGGCAGAGAACTCTGAACCCCTGGTATTTAGACTAGACTACAAGTAAACAATTTCAATTTGGGTGTTTCCACCCTGTTTGCACATTTCTTCTTAGTAAATAACCCACAATACACCTAGATGAGTGCATGCAATTTGTTGCACAAACAACATCTAGAAGTCTAAGTGTAAGGTTTGATCAGAAAGAGTCACTAACCTACACATTTACATATCCACACTCACATCCACACACATTTACTGTAATAACACCACTCACATTCGCTGAAACTTGACAATTGGCACATAGGGTTTGTTTACCTTCCAGTCTTACTGCTGTCTACTTTTACCGACAGAAACCAGTGTTAATTTTGACAGCCATTTTTGATTTAGTCTGTCTTTATCTTGAGACGAAAATGCTTAATAGTCCTAGTCACATTTTAGTAATTTGAGTCTTTCATCTTCATTAGTCTAGTTTTAGTTGACGAAAAGTCATTGCATTTTTGTCAACTTTTACGAGTGTGCGCGAGAGAGAGCACTTCTATCAGCGCAATTCCTTCACTAACTTTGTTAATCGACACCGAATTGTGACTCCCGGGAAAAACGGGACATCTGGTCACCTTATCCAAGTCCCTTAGGGTGCTGAGGCAATAGTTTCAGATAGCTAGTTCGCGTTTTGGTAGCCTATCCATCCACTGAGGATGCCATACTGAGACTAGATATGCAAACGCCCCTTATCCGATTGCAATCCAATGACAGGGACTCATTTTGAAGGACAAGACAGTAGCCTATAGGATGTAGTTTGAATGTCCGGTAGTCCTCAAATAACATTATAGTCCCGTCTCGTCTTGTTAACGAAGATGCGGCATAAATTTCGTCATAGTTTTTATCATCAGATATTAGTTGTAGCTCGTCAACATCTCGTCTTAGTCACAGAAAAAAATGTTCGTTAACGAATATTTTTTGTCGTCGTCTTCGTTGACGAAATTAGCACTGACAGAAACCTCTTTGTTAATGTGCAAACAAAGTAACATAACCCCAAAGCTGCTGGTGTATATGAGAGCGAGAGAAATACAGTTTCTAAGCAAGGCATCCCTTTCAAGTCAAGAAGTTTGATATGCTAATTGCATGCAAATGAATGCAAATGAACCCTTCTTTCCCCCAAAATTCTTATTTCATTTGTGTGGAACCATGCAAAAGCACAGTGATTTTCTTCTATAAATAACTGAACCAGAGCAAATGAAAAGATAATTAAAAAAGTCTGGGCAGGCTTCCATTGGCCGCCCAAAAATACCCTTCAAACCTTGAAAAATGTTATTTGCTTTTAAGAGATGTAGACGAGACAGTCTCCAGCGATGCAGAAATGCAAAAGTAAAGGTAAAATAAACATTTAAAAATAATCAGAAGTAGAGGAGTAATTCCAGATATAGTGTAGGGCTGCAGTGTTTTGCATAGCTAACCCCAGGCCAAATACATGAATGTATTCATTTGAGCTATTGCTATTAAATTAGTATGTCACTGAAAGGTTAGCCTTGTCTGTCTCTGCTTGCATCTATCTATCAATCTATTTATAGGTCAGCGCACATGAATGATATTGATTTTTTTTGGACTCTAGAGGGTATTCGGCATCTACCTATCCTGTCCTCTTATCTGGGAAGTTGTATTCATCTTTTTCCTGCACCATATAGATCTGTCAGTGTGTCTCACTTTGATTATGTAATTGTTATTCTGTGTCTTACTGACAACCAGCTGCCTGCTAGATGTTTTATGTTGTGCTATTCTCCAGCTGTAATGTATTTGTTTTCTGTTGTAAATTCAAATTGGTGGTCTTTGCTGTCATTTTCCTTTGTAAACAATGCAGTATAAAATTATAATTAGAGAATTAAGTCACCCATGTACTCTTTAGGTATTAAAGTGTAGCTTTAAGGTACTAATATGCATCTTTTTGGCATAAATAAGGTACAAATGTGCAATTTTTTCCTGAGAGTATGAATAAACATAAGGGGATCATCATGTTGAAGTATGTTATCAAAAGTTTAAAAACTTCTACATCCCACAAGGCTATTTACCGTTATACCACAGCTCTGACATCTTCTTTTTCAGCTTTTTACATTTCTGTTTTAATATTTTTCTTTCCATCTCTGCCTTTGCTTGAATGCTCTTCAGCTCTCAGCAATCTGATATGAACTGTAAAGTTGCTTCCCCTTAGTAGTAAAATAAACAGTTGCTGTTCTTAATAGCCTGAAGACGTCGCAACACATTTACGTATTCTGGGTTTATAGATATTTTGCTTTAGTACCGCTTCAACCTGTCAACCGTTAAATGTTTACAGTTTAAAAGTTTTGAAAATCCCTTATGCAGGTGTTTGCCTCTCAACACCCTCTCGCATCATGTCAACATCTCTTAGCGATTCAGTGAGCTGTTGCCAAGGTACCTTGCACCAGAGATGTTTGTTTATTTGCTCGTTTTATTCTGAACCCATTATTTAGCTTGTTGAGAATAAGTGTACAGACAGACACACACACACACACGCTCATATAGACACACTCAGACACTTTTTCTCCAAGGGGAGTTTATAGTGACACTTTTCAAGGTCTTCAGGTTTTAACAGAATTTTTCTAAAAGTTTTGACAACTTTACGCATGATCTTCAACAGTAATACTATGCGCATCGGCATTTGCCATTTAAATTCAGCAACTGAATTGGAATTTAAAAAGGGGTTCTCAATACAATTCCTGAATTTATTGAATTTGAAGTGAGATAGTAAACAGGATGTGGAATTGCAATTCTAATTTGTAAGGGAGTAGAAATTGAAGTTCAAATAAACTTTGAAAAACTTTGCATGTTTACTTAGCCTTTTTTAATGTTTGAAAAGCTTTGAAGACTGAATATTTAAATGCATTTCAGAAGCAGTCATTTTATGCCTTGCATTCTTAAATACAAAAAGCATCAAATCTTTTAAAATGCTGTTCATAATGAATTTCCTTTCAGTTCAATGTCCTACAGCAGTATCACTGTTAGTGATAATATGTTTTCATAATGTGCCTGAGTACTATAGTAGTCTAGTCTTTACTTTATGAATGCATAAGCGACATAATGAAAGGCTTGACCTTTGAGCCATTATATGAAGTGCACAAAGCATGCCATTGCATTGCAATAACAGCAGCAACTACATTATTGAATGCATATGTATTCAAAGGACTTAGATAAAGAAAACTTGTATGGAATGGAAGCAACTTCACCTGACTCTAATTGGATGAAGCCCTTTAAAAGCCAAATAAATCATATTTCTATGATCCTCATGACACTAAGTGTTGATAAGAGTACTGCCCTTTGCAAATCAGCAAGCTCTAGTTCTCTATGCCTATTGCACTTAATAATGGAGCATGCATCAGTGTGAGAGAATCTGAGCTGAGTACCCAGACTGCATGCAATATGCAGGACAATTTGGCATATCTGGAAAGTTCATGAGAGGAAATGAAAGACGACTTGATGCATTCCCATAACTAAAATCTCATTGCGATTGCATATATTTTCAACACACTAACCTGGCCATATCAGTGAGAGTACAGCACAATAGCCCACAATAGTGTTACCGCTTCCTATATTTTGAAATCACTTTTTACTTCTCAGAGAATTGGAATTGGAAGTAGTTGTGTGCGATTATTAAAACCTTCAACTCACTTCAAATGCAGTCAGAACCATGATCAAACATCAGCTAAATTGGAGCTGGCAAACAGCAATACCGAAGCATAATATCTTTATATAGGGACATGAGTGCAATTGTGTCATTCTTTTTCATTTTGTTCTAGAGAGGCATCTGCTTTATTGCACACTGAAGAGCTTTTGATGTAGTCCAGGATCTTTTCTGTCTTAACTCAAACCCGGGAATTCATTGCTTTTGAGTAATGGCAAGCATGTCACGATGCTAGCCTTGGCATCCATCACTGAACCACACCACAAAACCTCTCTATTCACGAACACGACAGGACATCAAGCATATTCATGAGTCTGATTCACAGAACCGCTCTGTTCCTACCAACACCAACTGTATTCATCTAACTTTAATGCTTTTTTGTTTTGTTTTCCAAAGCTATAGGATTTAAATCTCTTATTTTCTGTTACAATTAAATTGAACCGTTGCCATGACGATAAAAAGACTGCAAAAGGGAAAAAAAATTGAAAAAAGAAAAAAACTAAACAGAGAGCAAGGGGCTAAAAGGCTTATTATTACTATATATATTATTTTTAATTTGAAATGAAATTATTAACATGATAACATGAGTGAAATATTATAATAAACAAATATAATTTTATTACCTAATTAATATATATTCATAATTTTGATTACAGACTTATTTTGATATGTATACTGTATATAGGTGTGTGTGTGTGTGTGTGTGTGTGTGTTTGGAATGCACTTGGCAAAGGGAGCGATGTAATTTGCTCATTATCTTCAGCTGGGATGTTCCCGTGACAACGCAGCACGGGATCAGCGAATCTGCTGACGGACACCGGCATAAAAAAATATACATTTTATATTTTAAAAAGTTGTATATATATTATTTTTTATATATTATATAGCATATTTTTAAAACTTTTAAAAATATATAATGTATGTTTATTTGCAAAAGTTATGCTAACAACAATAAAAATACATTTATGACATTAAAACAACGACATCTGCTGAAGGACACCCGTGCTGTGTTGTCATGGGAACATCCCAGCTGAAGATAATGAGCAAATTACATCGCTCCCTTTGCCAAGTACATTTCAAAACGACTACATAATGGCACGCACGTGCCCTGCTCACTCCAAAGTCCCCACTCCAAAGGGATAGGGATGATCACTTTTACTTGGAATTTGCACATGAACCGTTCGGTACACGATGCTCGTACCGTTATACCCCTAATATATATATATATATATTCAGCTTACTTGTTTTGTTTTTAGATTTCATTTTGTATTTGCATATTTTGGTTTGGATTTTGTTTCGTTTTTTGTTTTACATGCTATTCTGCTTTACTAACAATGAACTGTTCTATATTTATATAGGTCTTTCAGTGTATAAAAATACTTCTAAATAAGGCATATACTCATGCTTTATGCCTTGAGAAATAAATCAATATATTTTGAACAGCCCTTTTGGCCCCAATTTTTCTATGCTGCAGACACATACAAACTATACACCAAAAACTACTGTATTTGTTTCAAACATTTCCTCAAGGAAAATGAAAACATTTAAGGTTCCTCCATGCACGGGGAATAAACTATATTATTTTGAACACTAACACTGCTGGGTAAACATGTGTGGCTCGATTCCAGATCTCTTTTCAGAATGAAAGTTGCTAAAACTAGCGACCTTGCACCTGTTCCCACATAGCAGGCTGGCCTAAGTTATATTTCCACAAACCTGCAGGCCAAGCAGACTGACATAATGGAATTTAAAGAATCAACAGAGATTTGAAGAGCTCACAGAGGTAGCGCGATAGCCTGCAGACACGGTTGGAAAACAAACACACAGTTCCTCACCTCACATTGAAATATGGCTCATTTCATCTCACTGCTTTCCACATCTGTCATGACTTTTGTTTTTTTCTTGACATGCACAGGGCCCACTGCAATGGATTTCCTTGCCAGTAAAGCATGTGGGTACAACAATGTCAATGGTGTGACCCTAAAGACAGATTCCGTTGAAAATTACACATCATCACTTTTTCTGTCTTGCCAAAGAGTCTTCTCATTCATCATCTGTGTTGTTAACAAGGTTCAAAAGACTGCAGCCTGTGTAATCCAAGGGAGCATTTATAATAATATGAGCAAATCAGAGAATAATGGCCCAATGAGAAGACATGAAACAGCAGAAATATGTGTCCTTTTGCTTAGCTGGTGGAATAAGCTTGAAGTGAAGAACTCTTAAATGTGCCTAATTACGCCTCTCAGTTTTCCTCACCCACTCTACTTGAAAAAGAGAATAATAGCTCAAATGCGTCACAAGTGGCAACAGTATCTGTTTCTGCCATTAAAAATACATTAGTAAAACAGAATGAAGAACAGTTATGAAATCTTGGCCTCACAGCTTCTGTCTACTTTCTGTGTGATGTGAATGAATGCGCCACTTGCATATTAAATTGAGGTTATATGTGCCTCATACGCTTCTGAATGAGTTCAGTCTTCAGATATGTTAGCAAATGAGTCTTCTGAAGCATGCATTACCTTGAAGGTTGTTCGACTCGTATGACCACTAATTACACACAATGTATATTAAATACTGCAATGATTAATATATGTGACCCTGGACCACAAAACCAGTCATAAGGGTAAATTTTTTGAAATTGAGATTTATACTTCACCTGAAAGCTGAATAAATAAGCTTTCCATTGATGTATGGTTTGTTAGGATAGGACAATATTTGCCGAGATACAACTATTTGAAAATCTGGAATCTGAGGGTAAAAAAATCAAATATTAAGAAAATCGCCTTTAAAATTGTCCAAATGAAGTTCTTAGCAATGCATATTACTAATCAAAAATTAAGTTGTGATATATTTATGGTAGGAAATTTACAAAATAT
>NW_015652163.1:242811-265809 GCF_001515625.1 Sinocyclocheilus rhinocerous
TGCAACACCCGCTGACTGCAATGATAGAGCTTGGAATAGCCAGGACAATTTTTAATATAACTCCGACTGGATTCGTCTGAAAGAAGAAAGTCATATACACCTAGGATGACTCTGGGGTGAGTAAAACACAGCCTAATTTTCATTTTTGGGTGAACTAACCCTTTAAGACTGATTTTGTGGTCCAGGGTCACATATAGTAAAAATAATTAGGAATGTTGTGCAGTACATATGAAGCAGAAAATATCTGTAGTTTTTCACCCCAAAATGAAAATTGTCATCATTTACTTACATTCTCATGTTCTTCTAAACCTGTATTACTTACTTTCTCCTGTGGAACACAAAATATATTTTTAGGTAGAGTATCAGGGACTAACCACCTCAGTTAACATTCACTTTCATTTAATATTTTTTCCAGAAAAAAATCAATGCAATTGAACAATGACTGAGCCTTTTATCCTGTCAAACATCTAACCAGACAACCAGATATTATGAGAAAATGTAACTATTTTATAAGGTGTCGATTTCATATGAATTCATGTGATTTGTATGGAAATATATCATTTAAAAAATAATAACAATAAAAACATTTTTGCACACATCAGATTGTACAAAAATGTGTGAATGAGATCATGCAAATTAGCCACCAGTTTGCCAAAACACAACGTAGTTACAAATTTCTATTAGAGTGTATTGGTAAATGATGTCAGAATTTATTTTTGGGTGAACTATCCCTTTAAGGCCACGTTGATAATGAAGATTTTTATCATGAATGCAAAGTTGCATCATCTCAGCTGGCATTGGAAGAATGTTTATGAGAGTGCAGTAATTATTGGGTACCCAATGACCTAATGATGCTTTAAAGAGAGAGAGCAGGCTGTAATATGATATGCCGTTATATTATACCTCTTAATGTATCATTAAATTGTTCTCTGCTCTCACTTTCTATTAAGGGAGATCATGACTAGACATAACAGGAGCAGTGTTACATTGTATGAGTATGACTCAGTTTGTCTGTATATATGCTAGTAAAAATTCTTGCAAAATAACTTTGCACTTTCATAACTGCAGGGTTAAATTCTACCACACACAAACTGCAAAATAAATAAATCATGAATCATTATCGCTTTTGTTTGCCACAGCTGTTGTACACATTCATGTATTAAAAAATGGAGTCAGACTTTCTGTTACATGCCTGCGGTTCTTCTTGCTGTGTATTTGCATAAGTTACACCATCATTTTGAGTCTGTTTATGTTATAGATTACTTTATTGTCCTGAAACAGTACTTAGAGAGCTGTAAGGAGCAGTCAAGAGGGCTTTGCTTGTGTTCACTGCATGGTCTTAAGCTGCTGGACACTGGAGAGCTAAGACTGAAGGATCTACTGTGGTGACAAAGTAACTTTATTACTCCCTATTAGTGTACAGCATGGAGGCTTAAGGAGATATAAAAGGGCAGATCGATGTGGTGCGAGGTAAAGTGTATGACCCGCAATGAGTTTAATAAATCTGAGCGTCTTTGAGGAACGTTCCACCATCCTGAGCCATTATCTTGTGTGCCTAAACACCAGTGACTTGAAAGCTGGGGATTATACGCATATATAGACTATTCTCTCCTGTCTGTTGCATAGTGGGGCTCTTGAGCACAGCACTGTGCCATGCTCTGTCTGTATTTATAGTCACATACATGAGATTGATAACATTCTTTATAGCTTAATATAAAAACCCATTTCACAACAGATGTCTGTGGGCATAATTACTATACCACAAGCTTCTAGAAAGATGTGTGGATTCGTGTAATTTGCTCATTGCCTCTCAGGATATTTAAGTCTTGTACAAACAGCACCATGTAATTATGACCTCATATACCAATTTATGCACCATTGTTTGTGTCATATTTTCCAGGGACTTATGGGAGCCTGATATGTGTCACTAGGTTATTCCATGGGGAATTAATGTAATGAAGAGGGCCGATCTGTAGCAGTATTTGCTCAAGCTGCAAAACAGCAGTGAGCTTATATAGTATTTCTGCAGCAGTGCCTGTCAATGTATAGGGGGCAGCAATGCTCACACTCTATAGCAGGTGTGTCCAATGTTGTTTATTTTTAATTATTTTATTTATTTTTAATTATTTTATTTTATTGTCTTATTTTATGGACTATCATATTTCATTTGTTTCACGATTTTTTCTCTACAACAAAGTATGTTGCTTGCGCTCTTTCATAGTATTCTGGTCATATTAAAATGCATCAATATGACTGAATATAAATAGGAAATATGAAACAAAATAAATGTATACATGTTGGTGAATTTTTGTGTATTCATTATTTTCAGGTAAAGGAACTATTTGTACCTGATCTGACCCTTAAAAAGACTTTTGTTGATTTGTTTTTATATATATAAATATAAAACCAGGTTTTACCATTTAGATGATACCACATGAAAGTCATTTTAAAAGGTTACCTATTTTATTTTATTTTATTTTTTATTACAATATACATAATGGAATAGGGATGGTAAGATTCACCGGTTTGCATCGGTGCATCGGCATAAAAGGTAACTATGCGATGCATCGATTAAAAAATTTGGCATTTGTATCGCGATGAACATATTTGCATTGTTAAAAAAAGATTTAATTCTATATTGGCTAATTATTAGTAGATGTGCTATACTTTTATTATTTTTTATTTTGTGACCAGTTTTTTTATGTAGATTGATTTCTCTTCTCTAAACTGTTTTTAGGAGCGTTCTCTCATCATCACCACTGCTGCTACTTGAATATGACGTATCACAACACTTCAGAGACCGAGGAGTTAGAGTTCAGAAGGCACTTAAGTTAATTTATGATTTGCTGTCTGTCTGAACCAAAAAAATAAAAGCAAACTATCGGTAATACAATGAATTGCGTAGCATCATATATTTTTCCATTGCATCGAATTGCATTGAATTGCATTGTGTTGAATCGAATTGAAATCGTATCGCACTGCATCGTAATGGAGTGAATCGTATCGCATCGGTAGCTGCTTTAAATGTATCTTTAGTGCATCATATCGCAGGCTATGCATCAAGATTTTTCTCGCACCGGCCTCAGTTATGGAGATGCACATCCCTGTTATGAACGTATAAAGTAAAACTCCTGCAGAATTCTAATGTTCTGGAAGTATTTTGTAGATAACTTCAGCCCTCTGTCATGGCAACATGGGGGTAGTTGCAATCAGGGTTTGAATGTGACATATCAGCAAATCATTGTTTTCCTGTTCATTCCAGAAGATGTGCTTCTTTTGATTGCTTCCCTGCAACTTTGTTGTCCGTTTCTCATTTTCTCTGAAACTTTTGCTGCACTGATTAAACAGCAAATGTGCTATGGCTTGCTGAGATCACAGATTTCAGCTCTGGGTTTGATATTCTCCATGCTCTTTCTCTCTTCCCCTCCACTTCGATTCCTGCTTCCTTTATGTCTGTTACATCATGTCCGACAAGATTCTGGCAACAAGCAATTTGTTTGTCCACACTAAAAGAGAAAATATGGTGCAACACATCAAGATCACCGCTAATCAGAATGATGTGGATGAGTACCAAACAAGTAGAAAATGTCACTTATTCTGGCTATGGCTGGTTTAAGTAAAAACTGTTTTTCTCACTTGTCACCTTCAGGACATGGTGTTGTTTTGTTTTCCATACCAGAGCTCTCCTCGTGCTGTCTTTAATTAAACAAGTTAGTTATGTTTCTCTAATTGAATTGGACAAGCAGTGTTCCATGAGGTTTAACATTTATTATAACAACACTGGGACTTTTCACTGTTTGTATCAATATGCTTGTCTGGTGTTTGTGAGTTGTGAGCAGTGCAGAGTGGAGCTGTGTAATTTTGCCTGGAGCAAAGAGTGTTTGTTATTTATTTAAATATTGAAATGTTGGTGATTTCTCTAGCTTCAGGATCACTCAGAGTGGGGTTTCTTCTACCAGTTAGTGTGGAAAGAGTGGAGAATAGAAAACCCGGAGTGGAGCTGGAGCGGCATTATTGCTATAAATTCTGTTGCGCCATTGTGCTTGCATTGCTTGGCGAAAGGCAAAGCTTTTTTTTAATTTTTTTATTATGCCTTCAGTTCTAAAAGAGAAATGAAAGAGAAGAGGCAGTTACCAACGCTTCGGTTCAATGTTGTCTTTTTTTGTTTTGTTTTTTTGTTTTTTTAATAGAGAACACAGGTAGGGATGGGTAAACAATATTGATTTCTCAATTTTAATTGATCCTCTTTTTTACGAAACAATATTGATTCTTAAATCCAAAGAAATTATTAGTCTAGCCTGTTTTCAGTTAAAGGGGTGGTTGATTGCGATTTCACTTTTTTAATGTTAGTTTGTGTGTAATGTTGCTGTTTGAGCATAAACAATATTTGCAAAGTTACGAAGTTACGAAGTTGAAAGTTCAATGCAAACATAGATATCGTCTTTTTAAATTATGGCAGTTTAATGCCTACAAAAACGGCTCGTAGGTACTACAACGAGTTACCTCCCGGGTTCGTGACGTCACAAACCCTGATAAACGCCGCCCCCGGGAACACGCAACGAAGGGGGCGAGGCCATGCTGCGCTGCTTTAGAGAAGAGGAAGAGAAAACTAGGGGTGCACGTAAAAATCTAATCATATATGAATCACGATTCTGTCTTCTAACGATTCTGGATTCACAAGTTTCAAAATCAATGTTCTAAAGCAGCGGTTCTTACTGTTCCTCACATCCCCTGCTCTGCACACGCTCTGCATCTCTCTCTCTCTCTCTCTCTCTCTCTCTCATTCAGCTCAGCTCCCACAATGAACAGTTCCAATTATACACTTATTTTCACATAGCTATGAGAAGCGTTATACATGGTGCATGATGTTTGTATTAAACATCGCGCATGCAGTTGCCATACTGTATTAAAGCTGTAATCAGGATAAAACCGTATATTAAAAGCTAACAGAAGTAGTAGCATTCACAAATAACAGCGTATCTAAAAGTATGAGACAATAACAAACAAACATACCATTAAGAGCCGTGCTTGCACAGGTTCTGCACGATCCTCTTCATTGATAAGCAATATAGATGATGCCATTGTTTACAATACAACCAGAGCACATGTCGCTGAGGTGAGGGGTGGGACGTTTAGACACGCACTAGAGGCAGTTTAGCCAATCACAACACACTGGGCTAGCTAACCAATCAGAGCCCATCGCCTATTTCTGAGGGCGGGGCTTCATAAAAGCAGGAAATGATCAGCGCGTTTCTCAGAGAAGGGACAGAGCGGTGAAGAATAAAGGTAAATTATGTGAAAAAGAATGCGTTTTTTTTTTTAAACGAAGCATTAACACATGTTAGACTGCAACCCATAAACATTTATAAAAGCAGGAAATGATCAGCGCGTTTATCAGAGAAGGGACAGAGCGGTGAAGAATAAAGGTAAATTATGTGAAAAATAATGCGTTTTTAAAAAAAGACTGCACCCCATAAACACAATCAAGCCTAGAACAAAACCAGTCAACCACCTCTTTAATGAACATAACATTGTAGCACACATCCCATCCAATAAATCGCAATTTATCACGATTTGTTACTTTTGATATGTAGCAAAGTCTCAAAGTTCAAGAGAAGCGGCAGCGCGAAGCGCATGTGAACTGATCATCTCCTCTGCTGTAATACCAGTTTCAGCACGAAATTAAAATGAATAATCATCGTATGTTAAAAGAAAAAGTACTACTTACCGAAATCCGTATCCTGTCTGATGTAATCGCTCAATCAGTGTTTCAGCCACGTAAAGACGTAAACAACGTAGTACCAACTGACATTTTACAGCATTGGTTAAGATGTTTTTTTACATGTACTGTACCTGATATTTATCCAGAATATTCGACATTTAATCGAATCAAATTGAAAATTGAATCAAATAGAAAGCTTGTGAGTCAAAATCGAATTAGATTATAAAATTGTGAGAAACCACCCCTAATCATAGGTGAAGCACACTTTCTTGACAGAGAATGTAAATAAGGATTCCATACCATCCATTCCATCCTGATAGCATTGTCATGTTGTGTAGCTCATATGTGTGCTTTGTATCAGATGTGTTTTTTCAAGACTGAAAGGTGCAGCGAGCTGTAGGGAAGTTCTCCTACAACTTATTTTAAACCAGATGTGCAGAATGAAGCTCCCGAAGTCTCGTCTTTTAAATAATTGCAGAGATCCTGAAAATCACTGTTCAAGGTACAATAGCTCAAGTCAGTTGCCTGGTAACTGCTGTCATAGCTTTGCTACCGATACGAACATTGAGTAGAAGATGAAGTAAGTTTTTTTTATTTTTTTTATTAAACTTTAGCTGACATCATAAACTCAGTAATGAGAGAGATGGGACTTTTTAAGGACTACATGTTTTATACATGAATGCTGCCCTTCTCTTAAAATTGTGAGAGCACCAAGATTATAAATATTAAAATTAATCAAATTTAGAATACTGGGCAAGACTAAAAAAATACTTAATTAGAGATTAAGTTATGATACACATTAGTATATGTACGCATAATCACAGTCAGACTTTAAGCATTTACTGTATGTAGTCGTCTTAAACTCAGTAACTAGTTGTTAACTTATAGTATAGGTTCCACACCATCAAACCAAAGGGATTTAATGCATAATGCCCTGTGTTTATGTGAATTTGTGTGTATTTGTGCATGACCACATGTGCATTTGAGCACACTTATACTCTGATAGTCTGGACGAAAGAATACGAGAAGTAGTCAAGGTTAGAAAGTAATTGGAGGTTTTTAACTCTCTACCGGAGGACGCATTAAGCCTACGGGATGGAAAGTGATTATGTGGCCATAAATGAACCTTGTAATGCAACTCAAAGGTGTGAAAACATGTACTTGAATTATTGCTAACCTTGCTGGTCAAAAGCTGGGAAAGTTAAAAAATAAAATAAAAATAAAAGCACTGGACCAAAAGGAAGATGAGAGGGAAAATATGTTTGTGTTTGTGACATCTGTCCAATATTGTCTCCTCACCCCTGGCTCTGTGCTGTCATCTGCTCACTGACTACCAAATTATTTCGTCCCTAATCCATTCGGTTATTGGTTTCAATTTAGAGTCTAGTTAATTTTGACTTGCAGTGCCCTTAATAAAACTGTGGCCCCTAAGATCCCCTGTCTCAGTAAATAAGCCATTGATCGGCCGGTAAGGGTTTGCTGCCTAAATAAATATTGCTAATGAATAAATGATGAGAGGAAATTGGATGAGAATGACGAAGGTCGTTCAGAAAGATTGCTTGTTATTGGGGTTTTTTTTTAAATAGGGCTGGCCAAATATAGACTGTTTTGTCTGTCTCGAGTCTTTTTGCGGTAGACAGTGGATATATATATAATCTGGAATTTTTAATATTTTCACTGATTTGGTTTGAGCTGGTGTTTCTGTTTTTTTTATTCTGCAATCAGAATATTTAAAATAAAACATGTTTGCTTGGATAGATTGTTAATAATAATTTTATTTTTCATAACTGATGTCATTGATACAGTACATATGATTTTTATAGATTTTTTTCAATGTCCTCAATATCACTTTCCATTCTGTTAGTCTTTTGGAAAAGTTGCAATGTAACAAAATATACAGATCTTCCATGTTGCGACACATGTATCAACAAACACTTCATTCTTAAATTGTCATCGAAATTACAGTAGATGGTATCAAAAAAAAAAAAAAAAATTAACTTCACATTGACTCCCTCATGTAAGATAAGATTTTTTTTTCTTTTTATTATTATTATTATTATTTATTTTTTATTTTTTTGAAAACCATTGCAAGGTTTGAAAGGTACTGCATAACAGGAATAAATCAATAAAGATTCTCAGTCATTCAGGTCATTGTAAAATACTAGCCATGTTATTTTAGAAGTGCTAAACATATCCGAATGCTCCATAATACATTTCTTAAGATATTCTTAGGCAGAAAATGAAAAAGAGAAGGAAAGAGAGGGCAGGTTGCTGCTCTGTCTGTCTTACTCAGAGTGTGGAGGGAATTAGAGGCGATTATGTGACTGTAATTGAATCCCTCTGATATGCAGCGTGGCCATTTCAGCTTCAGCCGTGCGATCGATATGCAAGGCTAATTTAATATTCATTTAATCCCCACCCCCACCTCCACCCCACCTTTCAGGAGAGCTTTATCTATATCTACAGTTACACTTGCTACAATTTTTCTCTTCCTCGTTTCCCTCACACTTGCACCTTCGCTGTTTCTCCCTTAGGCTAAGGCAAATCCAAATGTTTTCACTGATGTGTTAATTTAGCGTTATAAAATATATATTTTTTTAAATATAAAAATATATGTTTTTAAAAATTCAATAACTAATCACGTCCTTAACCTGTATAGAAATCCATAATAAGTGTTGTTGTTGTTTTTTACCTCTACAGCCAAAAAAATTGTATGGTTGCCAGAGATTCACACAACAATTTAGATGACAATGTTTCCGGTATTACAAACTGCCATATTGGTGCCTTATAACCACATTAATGATTTCATTAATGATATAATGTTAATCTACCAAGCTACCTAAACTATCAGCGTTTTACCTTAAAAATATATACCAATAACCCCCTAATATGCAGCTTTTCATTGTAACTTATAATTTAACTTATAGTTTTTTACTTGCAAAATCATAAATTTGACAGTTTCACAGTAAACTTACTTAATGTGATTTTAAACAATTTGTTCTATGTATATGGTAAGGTAAATTACAGTTAACCAATTAACAGGTTTTTACAGTTGCATTTTTCCAGGTTTTTTTTTTTTCTGTTAAAATCACAAATGCTTTCAAAGTCTTCCAGTACAGATAGAACGCAGGGGTCTCAAGACAATTCTGAACAAGTTTTCAGGACAAGATTTGTGAACTACTTTTAGCATCTAAACAATGCAATGCTCACAAAATGGATTCCTGTGGACTGATGGCCTGTGGCAAACTAAACAAACAATCTAACGCCTCATGTAATTTCTAAACGTAATGTTTTTGTCTGCAATAATATATATAATGTCTTTGACTTCAGTCGTGATTTGTTCGTTCATTTGTGGTTTCATCTGTTCCTTTCCTATTTGTCTCCTTCACTCTGCACCACTCTGTTTTCTTTCTTCTGCTCTCCTTCTCTTCTCCATCTCCACACCTCCTCCTGTTGTCAGCTAGTGGTACTGCTGTGGGATTAGATCCACCTGAGAAATTACTTCCTCCTGTTTTGACATGGCTATTGTTCTAATTACACCACCAAAAGGGACAGGGCCCTCTTCGGTCTCAAAGGGAATGAAAGGTCTCTGCTAGCCTTTCCTTTTGGTTGAAGCAAGCAGAGCACATCAATTTCACATAGCGGTCCTTTGAAAGCCCCTTAAAGAAGTCAAAGGCCTCCCTGTCCATCCTTGCAATTAAAATCAAGCAAAGAAAACCAAGCTTCAATGTCACAAACTTTTTCTCATAGTGTCACTCTCCTCAGATGTGAGGCAAACAGCTATGGCCTTGCCAGGGTGAAGGGATGTAAAATAAATATTTTATGATCCTGGCTCTTTCTGCAGCTATTATAGTATTGATCTAAGGAGTTTATCAAGTGGACTTGAAACAGCTCTCTCAGTTGGGAATTCGTCTGAGACGACAATGCATTCTTCAGTCTCAGATGAAAGGTATGTAAGATGGTTTGTTTCCCCTACAAAGATCTGTAATAGATCACTTATCAAACACACAATGAAATGGAGAACAAATGACCTCAGTCCGCTGCCATGCCCTCTGTATGTAAGTGCCAACTTTGGGTTATGAAGTGTTTTCTCACACATTCTTTTCAGCCATTTTTGGAGTTTCTTGCAGCTCACCCTTTCATACGCTGTCACCATGTTCTTGACCTTGCCCTGACCTCAAGATAGTCTCAATCTCTCTCTGGGAAAGAGAGTTGACTTCTGTACGTTGGACTAGTCACAGTTTTCACTGAAGGTCAGTCAATCAATTATTAAGTAAAAGAGCACGTGACACTTACTGTGAACTCTTCGCATTCACATTTTTAGGGTTAATAATGTCCTTGTGGCTCGCTGTCATTACTGCTGTGCCTCCAGATTGATGAACTGTGAGCTCCGTAGATTAAAAAATAAATAAAAACTTTTCAATTTTAAGGGAATTTGGCCAACCAAGCCGTGAAATCACAAATGTGAACAGTAATGCATCCAAGCACTATGCTAATGTCTTTACTTATCAAGTCAAGTCACCTTTATTTATACAGTATAGCGCTTTATACAATACAGATTGTGCCAAAGCAGCTTTACAGTGTTAAACAGGAAAATAGTTTTTCAATAATGCAAGCAAAATTAAAAGAGGACAATAGTAAAGTTAATTGTCCAGTTAAAGTCAGTTGAAAGTCAACGTTGATTCAACTCTGCATAGTTGGATAAATTAACTTCCACCCAAGCAGTCATCCATTTCTATATATCAGTTAACTACCTTAGTTGAACTTGATTGTAAACTTTAATGCTTTTGAAGTCTTTCTTTAGCTCGACATGTTAACTTGCTGTGTCATTATGTTCCATATTAATTTACAGCAGTATATGACGTAGTAAATAGCAAGCTTTTGTGGTCCATGAGGAAAACATGAGGAACTGCACCCTGTTCAGGTGACTCTCAGAGGATTTCATATAGCCAGCCTTACACTATAGAGGCCATTTTTAAAGCTGATTTTACTTATAACATCAGCATTTTTATTTATATTTCTGATGCGATTCCAGCTTCTAAGTCTCGTGTTTTGTATTTAAATGCAGACAGATGCAACTACAGACGTGTTCATCTTTATTCACATTGCTTTCTTTTTCTAGTCTTCTAGATGCTTATTTGTATTGTATTTTGGTGTTTTTAATATAGTCACTGCATCTGATAAAAGGTTGAGTGGAAGTATTTTTGCTATAATATTAAAAAAATAGTTGATCATTTATAGAATTCAATTAACGGCTGCCGGTGTGTATACATTCACTGTTTCACACATTAAATGTGGCTCATCTAATCAGATTTTAGACTTTTAGTAATATTAATGCATCTTTCCTCTCTAATACGTAGGCTGAATGAGACATTTAGCTTAATACTTAATTTAAAAAAGTCTCATGCTGAGTCACATATGACTGCATAAAATGTCTTAATTATTCAGTATTGAAAGAGACATTGTGCTATAAAAATAATGAAGTCTCCGCTAATACAGCCCTCATAAAGCACTGATACAGATATGGGCTCTTTTGCTTTGCAGGCCAGAAATAAACTGATTTTGTTTTGCAGAACAAATATGAGGGAGAGAAAAGAACTGAGCAGATAGTGAAGGTGGAGGAGTTCTTCACATGACACTAATATGACTTTGCCTTATGGACACATCTCCTTTACTGGCATTTAGAAATGAAAATAGAAATGTTTTCTGTCTCTCTTTCTAAATGCTCTGCGGTGTGTCTCTCTGTCCCTCTTTTTTTCTCCCTGGGTTGTTTGCTGAGGGCGGCCTGCTATAAAGTTGCATTACACTCAGCCATTAACATCAATCTTAAAATCCTCAAGATATAAAGCTGAGAATCCTATTATTGTTTCCCCTTCCCCACCCAATCACAGACAGATATGCTGACGCCAGAGCATCACATTTTTTCTTGATATGAGCCTCTCCCACAATATCAGATTTTAGGGACGCATTCCACTTCTCTCTGGGGTGATAGCCAGCTCAAAGCTTCTGTTTTGCTCCCTTGCCACTTTATCATTGCTGCAGATGATATTTGTTGGAAATTAAAATCTTGGGAAGACAGCATCAGAAAACAGGAAATTGTGCACTGTATTCACATTCTTTCTTCAGACTTTTCTGTTAAATTTAAACAGTAAAACAATGATGAAACAAAAAATGCTAAATGCAAAAATCCAAAACTTATGCCAAAAATATAATTTTTTAATATAAATATACAAATATATACATATTTGATAGCTTGTTTCCCCTATATTTTTTATGCTGTGCATTGAGTTAGAATGTTGACTGTTAGCTTACGGTCAGCACTGTACTTAAGCAATGAATTCAGAGAGAGAAAGAGGGATAGAAAACACACACATGAATTAGTATGAGAATGGTGTTGCTATTGCCGCTGTGTACACTAAATAAATATAAACAAATAAATATATTTAGGCCGGCTCTAGCAAAGTTGGTGGTCCTGTTTAAATATTAATGTGCTCTTAAACAATATGACACCCGCTGCTGCTCTCTTTTTTCTTTTATTTTTGTCTGATTTTAAAATATCCTTTAGTTAGAATTATTCAACATTATTTGTCTGGTAAATTGATTTTTAACACAGCTTTTTACAGTATCCAAGAAACAAAGTCCTGGAGAACAAAACTAAAACTCGTTTTTTTCTGATAGTGGCTCCTGTTGACTGGATGGTACAAAAAGAACAAGGGAACACAACCACAAATTTTCACCTTCCCACTTTCTTCTATTTAATATTGGGTAAATTCTAAATTATAAGGTTACTCTCTTAAAAGGATAATTAAATACCAAAAAAAAAAAAGACAAATCTGACATAATTTGCTCTCCCTCATGTTGCTTCTACCCCCAAACTGCAACTAAAACCCAGCCAGAACCAGGCCTCTGTAATCCAAACTCTTTTGAATTAATTGCTTACTGTAGTTAATCAAAATAACATATAATGTATAGCATGTTTGGTATCTATGAGTTGGAGTCTTAATTTCCTGAATATTCACTTACATTATATTTAGCTTACTTTGTTGCATTTTAGTGTTATAAGAATCTTGAAGGTTTGTCCTTTATCACCCACTCAAATTTCATATTTAAACCTTGCTAGAAGACAAAGGCTCATAAACTTTCCCTCTGAAAGTACAATTCCTCAATGGCTCACTCACCTCCTGAGGGTGTGATATTTTCATGCTTTAAAAGATCACTGTTTTAGAGCACAACAGAGATACTTCTTCAGAGAGAGATTCTTCTTCTTGAAGAAATAAAAGTTGGTGAAGATGATGCTGAGCTAAGTCTTTTTAGGATTTAGGATTGTTAAGTTTGGCTGTGGCCTTGTCAACAAAACTACATCAGAGATCAACTGGAGACTCAACCAATTGCATCAGGACTCTCTTTCAAACAAGCAAGATGTGCAAGTACTAAACGTAGTCTTCTTAATTGATACATTTAATTATCACCTACCCCTTTTCACAAAGGTGTATCAGAACTAAGAAACTGATGTTTCCCTCAGGCTTTAGATCTGCTGAATATCAAATACTGCCATAACTTTATGCTATTATCCTTCACTCTGCTTAACCCTCCTAACCCTCTTTCTTTGCAGTGTGTGTTAGTCTAGTTTATGTGTTTAGCGTAGTTAATAAAGTCTTGTGTATCACATTTGAGGTTGTTTGTTGTTTTGCTCTTAACTGGAGTCCATAATCATGCCAAACAGCTACATGCCTGTTACAAGTGTGTTGAGTGAGTATTAGGATATTATCATCTATGGCCAAGAGAATAATATTTTGATATAGTCTGTAGATATTCTCACTAAACATTCACTGAGCAAGTATTAAGACTGATTCTGTCAGGAATCCCCCAAACTAGTTACTTGATCCAAATACTTATACATATTTCCCTTTTGAGCTAATTTGCTACATCAGTGGGCCCAAAACAACACTGGACCCCACAAACGTAACAAAGACATTTTTGTTTTCTACAGAAAAAAAGAAATGTGAGGCTCTTTAATGCATTATGCTGCTTCTGTTCTGGAGCATGTAAAATATTTGGAAATGTTTGATACATATGGATTTATCCAATCATTAAATTAATCCACCAGGGGAAAAAAACATTGTTTATGGTTGATTTAAAGCCTTTACTTTGTTCACTTGGGAAAGCACAGCAAGCACTGAATCATCCTCCAATTTTGCCCTTGATTACATTTCATTGTCTTTTCTAGCATTCACTTTCTTTCCTTAGCACAAACCCTTTGTTCTGTTGTTTGTTAATGCTCAGCCAGGCAGTGAAAGGCAAATGTTCCTGCTGTTCATGTAGCATAACTATACCTCAAAGCATTACTGGAAGGTGTCAGAGATGTGGCGCAGGGGGTGTTCCTCTATCCCTTCCACCGGACTCCTGTGTCTCTCAACTCTGCTGAAATAGAAGGCCAAAATCCCTATAAATAAATAAACAAACAAAAAAAATGATTTTTGCAAAGTTAAAAACAACATCTGCTCAAGTCAGCTGACAGCACAGGTGTTTAAAGTGACAGGACAGGTATCTGTTATCACTTGGCCTTAGATTATTATAGTTTTGTTCTCTGTATTTTATGAAAACAAAACAGCATACTGCAAATTTTGGGGGCCCTGCCTACAAGTAGTGCTGTCATACACAAGTGTTTGTTTTGGGAATTAAAAAGAGACAAACATTAATTTAACCAAATTAGCTCTTTTTTAAATATTGTTTTTCTTTTGCTTTTTCAATGCCGGAATATTTTCAGGAACCTTGAAACTTTGTTTACAGTGGGTTAGTGCTGGAGATTTCGATTTTAAAACAATCAGTAACATTTGATATAATTGAGGAAAGTGGTTCCACAGCAAAAGTATTGTACCAGAATGGAGTGCTGTTTTAACACAAAAGGAAATCTAAAAGAAAAAAATGATTTTTGGAAGGCTAAAAACAACATCTGCTTAAGTCAGCTGACAGCACAGGTGTTTAAAGTGACAGAATAAGAATCTGTTTATCTCTGATTATATATCCATAGTTCAGTCGTGAAACAGTTGGTTCTTCTAACGCCATGGCAGTAACCAATCAGAAGTACTTTCTAATTAATTTAATCATTTTTGTTCTCTATCTGGCATTTGCCTTGAAGCACAATTATGAAAACTCTTCTTTTTTTTTTACCATCCTCCTCCCTAGCTCCACCTGTAGAGATCTAATGGGTCTTGTCAAATTTTTTTTGCAACAACTTGTTTCTGTAACACTTTAGTATAGGGACCAATTCTCACTATTACCTAGTTGCTTATTAGCATGCATATTACTAGCATATTGTCTGTTTATTAGTACTTACAAAGCACATATTCTGCATGACCATATTCTACATCCCTATCCCAATACCAAAACTTTAAATTTGGAGTTGTATTGAGGCAAAAGTTGTAGTTAATGGTTTGTTAATAGCGAGAATTGGTCCTTAAAATAAAGCGTGGCCCATGTTTCCTTGTAGTGTATTTTATTTTAACTAAGCTGAACAAATCCTAGTATTTGCTTAATAGCGGTTGCAGCAACAGCAGCAGATCTTGTCCACCAAAACCAAGCATATGTACATTTCATGCCCCATGCAAATCACTGAGAGTTGTCAGGACTGAAATATCTTTAATATATCTTTTTTTTCCCCCAGAACAGCAAACTTGGTGAATTGTGATTGTGAATGTGTTTAAATTCATGTTTGCTACTTATGTGTTTCTGCATAAACAGGCTATAAAAACAGCTCTAGGCACATTTAACCATAATCCAATTGGCGCATAATGCCATAAAGGGGCTCCCACATATAGGGTTGGGGGCCCACCTGCACAGCGAAGGCTGTGGGGCGTCCCGTGCACCCTGCTTTATTTTTTGTTCCGCAAAATGAGATTTCAGGTTTTTCCTTTGGAAGATTCCTTGTGTGGCCTCTCTGTGCACCGCAACCATCACATTGTATTTTCTAAAACATCTCGCATGGGTATCGCAACAGTTACCTGTCTTCCCGTAACTATGGCAACAGCAATATGGGTAATGACTTTAGCATGCTACAAAGGAGCTAATATTTTAGCCCGAGCATTAGCCTGCTTAAGCTGCTTCTCATTACATTACATTAGAATTCTCACACTTAATGAGAGCCTGGGTGCTCCTACAATGCTAATCCACTTTCATGCCATCTCTCCCTGGGTGTCAAGTACTGACAGCTTCCCCTATTTACACGTAAATCAAAACATCAATTAATCCTAGTAATTAACAGCCCCCTCTGCAACAATGCTGCCTCTCAGCGCACCATCGCAAATCCTCGGCACGCTAAACCCCCGCAGACGAATGCAAATAAAACCCGTCCGTGGCCTGAGAGGTCACAGTTATGGTAGGGTTTTTCTGTCTAAATCCTCAACGGCTTGCTTGACCAGAGAATTGGCTTTGTATCCCTTGTCTCTCTCAATGAGCTCAAGGGCTGTAGGTTTCCTCTCTGGGGGCTCACAACTGTCCTCTATTATACTTGCTTTGACTGATTGTTTGGCCTTTATGGGGCTGTTGCCATGACTACAGAAAATAACTACAAATCATAATTCTGTTGAAGAGCTTAACCTGTATATGGACGTGCTTTCCTGTCGTCTACACTCTCTGAATCCTTTGTTTGTTCACCCTCTAGCCAAGGTGATACAACTAATAGACCATTCTGTATGTTCAAGATTTTTGTCAGGGACAAGGTGCCAGGTACCTGCTTCCTGCTCTAAGATGAAGTAAAGCACAACAGTGAAGATCTCTGACATGAATGAGCTGTATATACATAATACAGATAAGCAGAGAAGATGCCTGCCACACTGCCTATTTGCATGTAAATAGATACTTATGCTATATGCGTTGTATATGCACAGTGTTTTAAAGCAGCAAAGAGGAAATTTCAGGAGACCTGCGGCACAAATAAAGCATATGATTCCATGCGTGGATGTCATTTATGATGCATAATGATGGATTCAGAGAGTGCTAAGCAAGTATCACTGTGTCTTCACTAACTCTTACATGCATAATGTTGTCTCTGATTGGGTAATGGGTTTATATGTGTTGAATCTCATAACTTATGTATTGAAAGTTATGTTATGCCCTGTAGCATTTTCAATTTCAATTTAGTTTTGTTTCTGCTTTAAATAACTGGCTAATTGAAGATATTCTGACTTGTATTAAAGTTAAAAAAATAAATAAATAGACTTGTGGGCAGTGTCGTTGCACTATGGAGGTCCTGAGTTCGAATCCTGACTCGAGGACCTTTCCTGATCCCGTCCCCCTCTCTCTCTCCCACTTCGCTTCCTGTCAGCTCTGATCTGTCCTATCATAATAAAGGCAAAAGTGCCAAAAAAATAACAAAATAAACAAAGAAAAAGTAAAATAAATACGGTAATTGTATTTTTATTTCTTGTAATTCTGACTTTATTTCTCCCGGTTGACTTTATTTCTCGCGATGTGACTTGATTTTCTCACAATTACCTTTTAAATTTTCATTTTGAGTTGGACACTGTCTTCCATAGACTGGTAATGTTTTTTGCTATTTCAAAAGGTTTTCAAATATTTTGCATTTACTGTACTCTGTGTAGATAATGAGAGTCTTCAAAGTCGGATATGTCAAATTAAAGCCAAATAACTTCCTAAATTTAGCTCAGACATGTTACAGACTAAGAAACAATATATCTATTCTTTGACAAGGATATAGATCTATAGGTCGTATGTGTTCCATTTAAAGTGGATTGACCCATAATACGGTTAACGTCTTCATTCACAGCTACAAATGTCTTCTGATTGACCAGTTGAAGCTGATAAGCACATTATTGGCTGTGTAGTGATCTGTGGCCTCGGAGTTCTGTGACCACGGACATCATTAACAGTGTAGGAGCAGCTTCTTTTCAGATAAAGGGAACAGTAACAAGATGGTGGACGCATTTCTTGAGGCTGATTTGTCGATAGAACCATATGGCACAGAGGTTGTTTCCTTGGTAACCAGGTGGCTGGAGCAAAGAAAAAAATATATCAGCAGAGCTGTAGTCCAGTGGCCTGTAAGGACCACAGAAGAGAACAGCACACTAATGAAGCCATGCTTAAATGAAGTGATTTGATTTACATACTAAGTCAGCCGCTAATAATCGTAAAGTGGGTTGGAAATTTTAGAAAATATAATATGATGCAAATACACGTTTGGGTTTTGTTAATGTTCCTTACGCTCACCAAAACTGCATTTAACCCTTAAATGCATACCTCGGGTCTTTAGCGACCCAGGGCATCATTCTCTACCCTCTCCTTCCTTAATTTTTTTAAGTTAGACATTAACTTTCTTTGTATTCCCCAATCTATTAATTATAAACAATATAACAACAAAAAAAATGTAAAATATAAAAGAATGCCAGTTTTCTGATTATTTTTTTGTAAAAATATGTGCAATGCATCTTTTTTCCTCAAGGTGGCACTGTTTGATACACAATAATGAGGTGACGTTTCACTCATAATTACCGCAGAAAAAATAATAAAGTGGTTTGAATGGCTTTACTGCAGAGCAATTACTATACGCAATGAAATATAAATGTCACTGTCATTTGATGCTGGATGTGGTGAATAAGCTGCCAGTGATCAAAATATTGAATATGAAGTCACTGAAAACGATAGTTTTGAGAATATGGTTGAGATCGTAAATGTGAGGCAGATGCTGAATGTACTGTGGAAGTGGCTCTGACGATGACAGCGATGGTAAAATCATCTGCTCAAATTGAACCCTTTTAAGTTTCAAAAGGTAACGAAATATGCTTTATTTTATTCTTCTGTAATTGTTCTTAAAATATCAAGAGAGTTTTTTGCTATTGCAGCAGTTAGAGATCCATCCATGCTGGATATATACTGTAGGTCCGGTCGCTAAAGACCCGAATATGTAATAATGATTGGCGAAACATTCATGCATTTAAGGGTTAATTGTTCAAAAACACACTAAAATCAGTAATATTGTGAAATATTATTGCCATTTAAAATAACTTTTTTCTATATTAAAATATTTAAAAAATGCATTTTATTCCTGTGATGGCAAAGCTGAATACATGACACATTTTTGAGGATTTGTTGATGAATAGAAAGTGAACAGCATTTGTCACTTTTGATCATTTTAATGCATCCTTGCTGATTAGGAAATATGAATTAATTTCTTTCTAAAATATATTTTTAAATATTTTATGTGTATGTATAAATAAAAAAGGTTGCACTTTATTTTAAGGTATCCTTGTTACAGTGTAATTATACATTTAAGTACTGAGGAATATTAATTAACTACATGTACTTAATATATGGTTAGGGTAGGATTAGGGTTCGGCTTAGTAATTATGCGTAATTTATTGTTATTATAAATAGTAAGTACATGTAATGTGTAACAAGGACACCTTAAAATAAAGTGTAACCAAACAAAATTACAATGAAAGTTAGAGCTATTAGATTAACATTGAATCTAAATCAAATCTCAACCTGGCAACCTATTAATTCCCTTCTTCCTTCAGTTATTTTTTAAGCCTTTTACACTCTAAAAAATGCTGGGTTGTTTCAACCCAACTTTGGGTCAAATATGGACTAACCCAACCGTTGGGTTAAATTTTTACATTAAATTTTTAACTCAAAAGTTGGGTTAGTCCATATTTGACCCAAAGTTGGGTTGAAACAACCCAGCATTTTTTTAGAGAGCACCCAATTTAAATAGTTGGCTTTTATATTATCACTGTAAAACCAAAACAAATAAGTAAAAAAAAATACTTTTTTACTCTCCACTATTTATTCTGACTGCAGACTAAAATGATACAAATGCTACAGATATGCACTGCAATACAGATTTAACCTTAGCATTAGCTTTGTTTGGTTGAAGACTATAGAAGACTTGGAGGCTCTTACATCCTTGAGACCAAGTCTCAAAACGCTTGGCCTGTCATTCAGTGGGGATTCGGTGGCCTTTTGCCGTGTTTGGCTAGGGCATGTGGGTCCAAAGCCTCCTCCACTCATCCATTACATTTGAGAAGGGCTGGAAATCCGGCTACGGGGCAACAACAGGACTCTGAGCTGCTTAGAGAAAGCCCAATCTCTTTCTGCTACTTCAGCTGCAAAATGGGCAGTCTGAGATTCACAGCACACTGCTAACTTACACACACAAACACGCACATGAAATATTAAACAGAATGGCAGCTTTCTGTGCCAATAGCATTTGTCAAAACTTTTACTTCACCATTTGATTCTACTATAACACTTTCATTGTACTGTATTTTTCATTAAACTTTTACACCTCGTTTGGAACGTATTTTGACACGGATACCAATAAATGCCGCTTTTAAATCTACAATCGCCGTTACTAGCAGCAGGAACCGGGCAGCTCCATTAGTTCAGCCACCCACATCAATACTGAGCTCATAGTGTTGTGCTCATAAAGGCATTTATAGGTGTTGTGTTAGTCGCTGTCTGTTGGATAGCTGGTGCAGGAATGGGAAACAGTCATGGGAAGCGCTCACGTGATTCTACAGAGCTTCTTACCGGGCAGAGACTCCGCTGAAAGGAATCTGGCCATTTATTATTGAATTAAAACTGGCTAAGGTCATGCTGGTTCATTAGACAGAAGGTTATTTCAAAGAACAAGTGAGGAAGAATATCCTCAGGGATACAGAAGGCCAAGGAGAAACCGGAGCTACAGCATGAGCAAATGAACCTCGGCAGATGAATGTAATAGATTTTTTTTCAAGCAGACTTTGGAAGACAGGAATGTCAGTTTTAAGTATACAACAAAAGAATCTGACTTGTTGTTTTGTATGTACTGAACTGAGAGAGCACATGCCTACCAAGGGCAGTTTCATCTTGGTATCAGTCAAGGAGAATAAACATTGGTCAGCACTCTTTTATTTGCTTTGTCTGCTCACCTCAGTCTATTTGAAATGAAAAGGCTTTTGACTAAACAGTTGAATTACCATAGAACGTGCTGCTTTTTCTTTCAACCTTGTTTATTTGCCCTCTGCCTTTCAAAGTTCTCTGTGAAATTCCCAGAGCTCAGGTGAAAGCAGGCTTTTTTTTTTATCTTGATGGAAATCTTCGCATGTTCAGCACTCTGGGTATTTATTAATATTAAGTCCACTATATAGTGGCATACAGACCCTATCCTTTTGATGTGCAATAGGAAAACACTTTATTGCATGCAGTTTATGATTTGTCACTGAGCAGTCTTTGCCCTCTCTTCTATATGTTGGTGTAGGGATTTCTTAATACCACAAACCACAGGACTGTGATATGCCACTGAATCAACTCATCATGAGGCTCTGGATTAATCTAATCAAGAGATGCCACAGAGATCTTTTGTATGAGGACTGAAAATACATCAACCCGATGGCAACCCAATTATTTTTTTATTTTTTGTTATAATGGGGTATGGAGTGTAGAAAAACAATTTTAAGTTTTCTTTGAATTATCTAAAAATCTATTTTTTAGATTAATACTTGTTGTTGTGACTATTACTTAAATCTCACACAAAGATTTTTGGTGGCAGTGGAAAGCCCTATTATTTTAAGCTGCTTTTTAATACTGGTCTAATTTTACTTGCTGGCACTTCTCCCAAACAACCTTTACTACTGTAATATTTCCTGAGCTACTGAAAATGAATACATTTATTGGCAATAAGTCCCAGGCATGCAGTGTAAATTACCTTTGATACATTTGCAAAAGGTCCTAAAAGGCTTAGATATGAACATATAAACACGTCTAGCACCTTGGGATTGAATTGGAAGGAATTGATGGGTAACAAAGCAAGGGGGAAAAAGCATTTCATTGTATTCACTTTTTTATTCACAAGTTCTATCCCTCTCTTAACTAGCATCTGTATTTACAGTGGGTACGGAAAGTATTCAGACCCCTTAAATTTTTCACTCTTTGTTATATTGCAGCCATTTGCTAAAATCATTTAAGTTAATTTTTTTTCCTCATTAATGTACACACAGCACCCCATATTGACAGAAAAACACAGAATTGTTGACATTTTTGTTCACAAGTTCTATCCCTCTCTTAACTAGCATCTGTATTTATGTGCCTTTTGCTGAATTACTGCTCTGGAGCGCCTGTAAAGACATAGCGCTGCTCTTGCCCATTATGTCTGTAAATGAATATCAAAAAAGTGCTCTTGGTTCATGAAAACTCGTCTAGGGTAAACATCCTGGCACCTCATGTGAACATACTATGTACACTCAAAGGCTTTGAAGAGCACGCACAGATTTTCTTGCAAACCTATTTCTTAAAAAAAA
The DNA here is from genome assembly GCF_001515625.1 of Sinocyclocheilus rhinocerous. Lineage (NCBI taxonomy): Eukaryota > Metazoa > Chordata > Actinopteri > Cypriniformes > Cyprinidae > Sinocyclocheilus > Sinocyclocheilus rhinocerous. Next base: position 264,829 of record NW_015652163.1, read on the forward strand.
AAACATGTAGACTTGACAGTTTTTTGTCAGTGGTTCTGTAAATGTATTTGGCATAGTCAACTGCACTTATGTTACAATAGCAGTCAAACATTAAAGTTGCTATCACCAAAAGCAACCAATTTGTGATGCATAGGTGGCTTTTATCAATAGTTGTGAAAAGATGTAGGTGACTTGATTTCTGTGTTCTATCTAACAATGGTTCCGGTAGCTGAAGTTGAAGCTCCAGCTGTGTGTGATGGTCTCTGGAGGAAAGAGCTTTTAGTAATGTGCAAAACATCTTTTATCTGTAATATGCTAAGCCTCTTTGAAATATATGCCTCAGATATAGTACTAACAGAATTAGTTACTGTTTTAATTCATTAGATTAATAATTCTTTATGTACACAATTTATACACAAAATATTATATACGTATACATACAGTCGTGGTCCGAATTATTGGCACCCTTGGTAAATATGATCAAAGAAAATAAATCTGCATTGTTAATCATTTTGATCTTTTATTTTAAAAATTCACATAAATCTAACCTTTCATTGGATAATAAGAATTTAAAATGGGGGGAAATATCATTATGACATAAATGTTTTTCTCTAATACACATTGGACACAATTAACAGCACCCTTTTATTCAGTGCTTTTTGAAACCTACATTTGGCATAATAACAGCTCTGAGTTTTCTCCTATAATGCCTGATGAGGTTAGAGAACACCTGACGAGATCAGAGACAATTCCTTCATCCAGAATCTCTCCAGACCCTTCAGATTCCCAGCTCCATGATGGTGCTTCTCCTCTTCAGTTCAGCACACTCATTTTCTATAGGGTTCAGGTCAGGGAACTGGAATGGCCATAGCAGAAGCTTGGTTTTGTGCCCAGTGACCCATTTTTGTGTTGTTTTTAAGGTTTGTTTTTGGATTATTGTCCGGTTGGAAGATCCAAACATGGCCCATTATAAGATTTCTAACAGAGTCAGTCACTTTTTAA
>NW_015652163.1:265820-267652 GCF_001515625.1 Sinocyclocheilus rhinocerous
TGTAGGTGCTGTTTGATGTTTTTTTTATTTTTTTAAGGTTTTCTGACCCTGAGACTCAACTTTTTTCTGCAATTCTCCAGCTGTGGTCCTTGGAGAGTCTTTGGCCACTCAAACTCTCCTCCTCACCGTGCATTAGGATGATATAGACACACGTCCTCTTCCAGGCAGATTTGTAAAATTTTTCTGTTGATTGGAAATTCTTAATTATTGCCCTGATGGTGGAAATGGGAATTTTCACTGCTCTAGCTCTTTTCTTAAAGTCACTTTCTAATTTGTGAAGCTCAATTATCTTTTGCTGCACATCAGAAATATATTCTTTGGTTTTTCTCATTGTGATGGATGATTAAGGGAATTTGGCCTTTGTTTTCCCTCCTATTTATATTCCTGTGAAACAGGAAGCCATGGCTGGATAATTTCATGTTCATAATCACCCTGGTATGCTCAAAATTGTAAATATGGATGGGAATATACTTCACAGATATTTTACTCATAAGAATTTCTAGGGGTACCAGTAATTGCATCCAACATGTATTTGAGAAAAAACATTTATGTCATAATGATATTTCCCTCCATTTTAAATTATCCAATGAAAGGTTAGATTTATGTGAATTTTTTAAATAAAAGATCAAAATGATTAACAATGCAGATTTGTTTTCACAGCCTTCTTTGATCATATTTACCAAGGGTGCCAATAATTCTGACCACGACTGTACATATATATATGATATTGCTTTTATACAAAAGGGTATGTACCGCCAACAGTTCCAATTAAAGTCACAGCAGAAAGCATAACACAGTTGTGTTTCTGTTCTGTTTCTGAATGGATCAGCATTTTTCACTGAATTGGTTCATTTTAATGATTCACTAATAAAGACAGTCACTAGCTTTGTTCTTGAATGAATCAATGTTTTTCCACATGTTGATTCAATTGAATGATTTGTTCAAAAAGACAGTGGTTGTGTCTGAAATCGAATACTCCTGTCCCGTGGCCTCATGAGATAGTAAACTGTTCACTGGATGCGCACTTCAGAATCTCCCTGGAAATAGTAGGTTTCCAGGGAATTTTTGTGTACTGTTTTGCGAATACTGTGCATTCAGATATACTATTATGTTAACATACTGTTTTTCGCACACAGTCTCGAAGGGAAGTATGCAATTTCGGATGTAGCCAGTCACTTGCTTCATTCCTTAATGAATCAATGTTTTCCACATATTCTTTCCGTTGAACAATTCAATGACTCATAAAGGCATTAAGTTGTTGCCACCTATTGCTGTAACAATGTAATCATTACATAAATTAGTGTTTATTAGTTTATTACAATGTATTTGTACTGTATATACTTGTACTTAACAATGACTACCTACAAATTAAAATTTACTGTTCCTTTTTATTTTCAAATAATATTACTAGTTATTGAATATATGACAAACCCCAAAAATTACTTTTGACATTTAAATAAAAATTTCTACAGTGTACCTGTATTAGCTGCTAAATATTGCAGAAAAGCAGCTGAAAAAAGTGATCTAGCCACATTGTTACAGCAAAGAAAAAGCAGGTATTTTAGGTAAGTTGTACAAATGACCATTAGCATGCTGAAAGCTTGATGGCTTGTTCTGCCATTTGTGCATATGTAACCTTTAAAATGGAACTCTAAAACGTTTAATGCATGAGACTCAATGTTCTGATTGTTTTTCTCAGAACACAGTGTATTACTTTAAAAAAAAATTGATTACATAATGTTCTTTGGCTTTCAAGTAGATAAATTATATTAAATGAAAAGTATAAAAATAAAAGTGTGTATATATATATATATATATATATATATATATAT
>NW_015652163.1:267684-285022 GCF_001515625.1 Sinocyclocheilus rhinocerous
TATATATATATAAGAGCTAAAAAAAAAGGTTATTTTGATAAGGTACTTGTTTGTATTCCTTACATTTCAAATGCAAATATTCTCAGTTTAACTCATCAGATTTTCAGAGGCCAGAGGCTCTTAGTGTTTGTTTACTCTTATTTACACTTAGTTTTATGTTTAATTATTCAAGATATGTTATATCCTATTCTGTTTATATCAGGTCTATAATTAATGTGTCTGCATATTAGGACGCTGCTGGTTTTAAGCATTAATTGTCCTGAAGATGTTATTTAGGAGCTCTTCACAATCTCTCTCTCTCTCTCTCTCTCTCATGACTTGTCCTCTCATTTTCTTTTAATCATACCAAATCCAGAGCAGGTAAACAGACAGGGTGCTCAGAGCTCTAGGGAGAGAGACTCCTCGTCCCAGATACTAGAGCTGCTTTCAGTAAACTTCTTTATGCACACACAGATGCTATATAAATGTGTATACACTGTGTAGTGAAGTGCGATCCTCATTGTACACTGATTAGAAAGAGTTAAACTAAAGCAATAAAATAGTGTTTTTAGCAGTCATTGTGCATGTCCTTATTCCAGATGTCAGGGCACGAGCTGTGGTAAATATAAGTGTGGGGCAGTATGCATTTGATTGCATTACCAGTTCCAGATGTTCACCGGCTGTTTTAGCTTGTAATGAGCTTGGTATCAGCAGAAGGGAAGACTCCGGCCAACTCAAATGGAGTGGATCACCAGCAGCGGACTGCCCACTTCAGGACCAGAGCAGATTTTGAATGGAGCTATTCCAGAGAGCAAACCCCCACACAGTTGGATCCATCTCTCTGGTGTCCAGTCTAACCCTCTACATGCTCATTCTGTCACTGCAGTTTCTCATGGCTTCATAACAAGCATCAGACGCCACATTGACCTCCGTCTGCTTCATTGCGGATAGATAGGAAGGCTGATTTTTTGAAGCGGACTCGCAAGAAACCAGGAAGTCTGCATAGTAAACAGTAAAGCCATTTGAGCTTTGAAGATATTTGAGCTAAGTCCTAGTGAGAACTTTGATATAATTCAGAAAGAAAGAAAAAACTCAAAAGTTGAAGTACAAAATGTTAGAGATTTGGAATGCTCTTTGAGAATTTAAAATTGGTCAAAAACTTTGACTAAAAGAAAAGAAAAAAAAAAGAGACATTCAAGATCTAAACATCTTTGAAATAAAGAATTTACAGTACTGTTCCAAAGTTTTGAAATATTATTAATATTAATATTTGAAAGAAGTTTGCAAGGGTACATTTATGTCATCAAAACTACAAAACTGAAAGAAAAAAAATAGTTCAACACAGAAAGCACAAACTGTGTTATAGTTTTACAATTAAAAATAACAGTTTTCTATTTTAATATTTTAAAATGCAATTTATTCCTATGATGGCAAAGCTGAATTTTCAATGTCACATGATCCTTCAGAAATTCAGAAATCTATCAATATTAATGTCCCTTATTATCTGCTTAATATTTTTGGGAAACATTTTAACAGAACAAAGTTTTTAGAAAGCATTTATTTGAAATATAAATATTTTGTTACATACATTTATTTCACGTTTGCTATATGCTATATATGTAAATTAATGTAAATTATTAATGTAAAAAAATATATATATTATTATCTAAATTGAATTATTTTGGTTTGTATAACCTGCTGTATAGTCAGGTTGATTCAGTGATATTAAGTTTGGGTTGAATCATTTATTTAGAAGTTACCATATGAAACGTATCTTTTTTTAGTTTACCTTACAAAATATTCTCCTGTTTGTTGATGATGTCACCCCAAGCATTGCTGTATAGGTAACTTTCTCTCCTGACACATGTGACAGCTGCTGCTGAATCAGGCTTTCAGTGTGAGCGCACTTGATGTTTCAGCAGGGCATTTGTGTCCGATGCTTGTCACGGTGGATGCCTTCATGCGCCATCAGGTATAAAGGTAGATATTTTCCCATCACCAGGAGATTCTTTCATGCCAAGTTTCTCTCTCTTTTTTTTCTGTCAGAGATCAATACACAAGCTGGCACATGAGTTATTGTGTAAGTTCCTGGCTCTAGTTAGGTAATGAGAAATACTCTCTTTTCTCTCTGCCGCTCTCTCTCTCTCTCTCTCGCCATAGGCATCTGTCAGTGTTGGAATGAACAGGGACTCATCAGTGGAGTTCTTCCATCAGAGGCCTGTACTAACATGGCCAGATGGAGCCTGGGCTCACTTGGCACCAGCCAAACCAGCAGCCAGGCAATATGCCGGGAACTCAAGCATTTTATCCCCCCACTCTCCTTCCCTTCCTTTGTCTGACACACACATTTTATTCTCCCACGTATTTCTTTCCCATCCCTTCTTCATCTATGATGTTGGTTTACTACACCCCCAAACAGTTGTACAGTTCAAGGGCTTGTGAACTCACACGACTCAAAATCGCTTTTGTTGCGACCAAAGCTGACAACTGTAGTGTAAAATGTAGTTTTGCGCATTTTTAAGAAAAATTTCTACTTGATTTAAAAATCTTAAAATGCATATTGACAGTGTAACCCAATGAAATCAGACTGATTCTGATACATTAAATATTTTTTGCTTAAATAAAACCAAATGATGTTACCACATTATGCATTTTTTCGTGATATACAATACACTTCTGTTCTAAAGTTTGCATTAAAATTTTTGTGAAAAGATTTTTGTGAAAAATTTTTTTTTTTAAGTTTAAAATGTACAGGTATTCACCATAAACTGATCAAACGTGACAGTAAAGACATTTTTAATGTTACATAAAAATATATTTCAAATAATATGCTGTTTGAACTTCATATTCATCAAAGAATGCTGACAGAATATATCCAGCCTTCCACACAAAAATATTAAACAACAGTTTTCAACATTATAATTGATAATAATAATAAAATGTTACTTTAACACCAAATCAACCTATTAGAATGATTTCTGAAGAATCATGCAACATCGAAGACTGGAGTAATGGCTGCTGAAAATTCAGCTTTGCCATCACAGTAATTAAATACATTTAAAAATATATTAAAATCAAATAAATGTAATTCAATTCTAATAATAATTCACAATATTGCTGTTGTTTTCTGTATTTGTGGTTAACTGTGAGACTTTCAGAAACATTTAAAATGTTACTGATCCCAAACTTTTGAACCGTGTATTATACAGTGCATGAAAGTTGGACTTTATAAAAAATTGGCTTGGTTGCAGAAATGTTCTGAGTTCAAGCCAAGGCTCAGGGCTCAAACACATCACATATCATTGAATATCATTGAAACGTAAAAGCTACTTTTTCCACAAAATGTTTGTAATTTAACACAAGGATGAATGACCAGGATGGTTTTTGGAAAATACCTTACAAGGGCCCTCAAGTAGTGTGTGATGTTTTTGAGAAGAACAGTCCACATAACAGACTGCTTTAATTTGCCTTTCCTCTCTTCTCTTTTCCTAGGACACACGTTCCTTTTTTTCTCTCACTTGAAACCCTGAAGACCATGAATTTGCAGTTCTTATTTTAGCAAGGTGCCTTAGATTTTTGTGAGGGGAGTGTGTGAGGATATGTGCATGCGTGTGTGTGTGTGTGTGTACCTGTTTTTCTATTCTGGTGAGGACTTAAACCTGAATACACACAGACTCGTGGGGACTCGTGTCACGGTGGGGACCTAAATTGAGGTCCCCACGGGTAAACAAGCTAATAAATCACACATAATGAAGTTTTTTGAAAATCTAAAAATGCATTTTATTTTATTTATTAAATTGATATGATTTTTAATGAATAAACAGTAACTTAGAAAACTGTTTGTAATGTTATGTCTTGTGAGGGGTGGTTTTGATGATGGTTTATGTAAGTTGTTTTGCGTTACCCAACTTGATGTAGCATTCCAGATGTAATATAGCTATATATTACTTCTGCATTAAACATGTTTAAAAACTTTCTAATTATAATACACACTTTGTGCTGTAATTAACATTGACTAAAACACTTTTCACAAGACTGTTCTGTTACATACAAGCTATTTTAAGCTAATTTCTCCCTACTGCTTGACTTAATGTGCTGAGGCTTCATTTAACAGCTATTGACATGAGACACTGAGTCATAATTATTCTCGTATAGCATTTGTGTATGCATGTATAATTACAGTACAATGAAAAGAGATAAAAGGAGGAAAAATGTTCAACTCCAAAATTATTACCATATAATTTGCACACATCATTGAAAAGGATGCTGAGCATGGCAAATCAGTGTTTTTTTTTTTTTCTTTTCTCATTTTAACCCAAAGCAAGTGATCACCCATTTGAAGTATTATGGGCTCCAGAATATGAGACTCAGCTGTCCACAGCATGTTATATATAAAAATGAAATTATATATATATATATATATATATATATATAGTGCCCTCCACATCCAAAAATAGCCCATTGCCAGGTCAATGCAGACATGTGTGTGTGTGTGTGTGTGTGCGTGTGTGTCTGTGTTGGAGTGCCTGTAATTAATATCAAATCACAGAGCCAGTCCCGAGGCAGGCTAGAGCAGCTGTGTAAGTGTCTTCTTCTGATGTTCTAATTATTTCACCCTCTTCTCTGCTTTGCACTGTCACCTTAATGAGTTTCCTCGCTCCTCTTAGAATCAAATTGGAAGTCAAGGATAAGACTTTTGAAAAACTTTTTACCCCCCAGTGGTTAAAAAGCTTTATTTACATTCTTAGATAAAGAATGTAAATAAAGTTAAAAACCATAAATAAAATAAAAAATATTATTATTATTATTATTGTTGTTATTACTACTTGTTTTTTTTTCAAGATATTAACAAGACAAGTAGTGCACATCAACCCAATCTTTCTGTTACAGTATATTCTGCTTTTTAAAATTGATCTGCAGCTGAGTTGGATACATGCAATTCAAATAAGCCAATTCACCATTTCCCAGCATGCACTGTGTACTGGGGCATAAAAAATTATGCATTGTTTGTCAATTCTTTGCCAGTTTTATTTGCACAGTTGTTGTTGGTTTTGTTGTCACTCAATAGTTTGTTGACTTCACAGTTTAGAACAAGTCAAGTTTAGAACAAGTTAAATGATTAACGAGTTGCTCTAGTTAAAGGGATACTTCACCCAAAAATGAAAATTTTGTCTTCATTTACTCATAATTTTCTCACTTCCATAGTATTTTTTCCCCTTACTATGGAAATCAATTGCTAACAGCAACTGTTTGGTTAGCAACTTTTTCTCATTCTTAGATCTTATAATTGCATAGAACTTTCATACAAGTTGATGCAACCTGAGAAATCTTTTTACAACAATTCATCTAATAGACAATTGATAAAATGATAGGAAATCATGAGCACATTTTATATATATATAAATTTTAATTTTGGTGCATCCAAAAAGTGCGGTTGTGAATTGTATACGTAATGTTGTTGTTTTTTCCTTTAAACTTCATTTAAAATTATGTATATATATATATAGTGCCCTCCATAAGTATTGGAACAGTAAAAACAAAATTGCTTTGTTTGCTGTGGAGTCAAGGCATTTGCAAATATGATTAAAAGATGAATATGAGACAAAACTACAGAATGTCACATTTTCTTTAGTGCAGCCAATTCCAACTGTTGCTTGTTTTGGGGATTTCCTGCCTTTAGTCTCCTCTTCAGCCGGTGAAATTCATGTTCAAATTCGGATTTAAATCTGGAGATTGATTTGGGCAACCTAAAACTTTACTTTTTTTTGCCCTGATAAACTCCTTGACTGAACTGGCAGGGTGTTTTGGGTCATTGTCCTGATGCAGATTAAAATTGAGAGGGCCTGTTCAAGAGACAGTAGATTGTCAGAGCATCACCCCAGCATTCTGGAGGTTGTTGGTGATTTTACAGACATGTATTTTAGTGTTCACTTTCACAGCTTTTATGATTTGTCTGTCATCAACTGCTATTGTTTTTCTCAGCCGATCAGGTCGTTGATGGCTGCTGATGTCTCCGGTGGTCTCCAAACTCTTGATTTCTCTATGCCCTCTGTTTTTGCTATAGCTCTAATTGACTTCCTCTTTTCTTTTAGCAGCCACATTGATTGCTTTTTTCTCAGAGTCAGCTCCCTCGTCTTCATCCTGGTTTGTGTGTGTTGTCATCGAAAGCAAGACTCAGAATGCAAAAGCTATGGATATAATTGATACGACACATTCCCTGCTTTTAACATCTGAAGAATTAATGCAACAGGACACAGCCGATCACTCAGAAAGACATGTGAGGAAACTGTTCCAATACATATGCTCACATCAGATAGTGCGATGTACTCTAAAAGTGCTGATCTTCTTAGCTGGTAAAAACATTTATGTGTTAAAACACCCAATAATAAAATGTGACATTCTGTAGTTTTGTCTCATATTCATCTTTTAATCATATTTACAGATTCCTTGTCTCCACAGCAAACAAAACTGTGTATATATATATATATATATATATATATATAATTTTTTTTCTCTCCACAGGATAATATCCTGTTTTATCGTGTCTCCATTAAGTGTCTAAATATAGCTTTCTAAATGTTTGTGCAAATGTGCTCTGATGTTCATCTGCACTGTGATCACTGAAGCCTGTATTTAGATCATTAGATCAATCTGATCTGACTGCTTGAGTCAAAATCAAATCCATCAAACAAGTACACCAAAGGGGTCAAGACATGAATGACTGAAAACACAGATTACTACTAACATACTAGCATCACTTGAGCTTAGATTCAACAAAATCTAAACTGATAACATCCACTTGACAAATGCTTCATAGGAGTGCCATTTTGCATGGAACTACTTAAAATAAATAACAGAAAAATCTAATCTGATTAAAAAAAAATGCCAGTGGTTAGCGCTATTTAAAAAGCAGAGATTAGAGGACTGGTTATAAAGGTGTTTGAATGCTCTGGAGGAGGCTGGGTGATAAGCAGGGAATTTTAATGCTTTGCTTATCAAGCTTTCATTGGCATTTCATTTTGAAAGGGTGTATCAACAGTCACATCACACTTGTGGCGGCTTGAGCTCTTGCATGTATTCAGAGCTCACGCTGTGGTCAGGCTCTGTTACATGTTGGAGTGAATGTACCAAGGCCTCAGCAGTCTAGCTTTTCTCTCTGTTTTATACATAAAAAGAGAAGAGCAGAACTGTGGTACTGCCAGAAGCAACAAACTAAAGGGGGCAAAAGGTCATATGCTCTTTTCATACAATGGAAATATATAATTTATACAGTAATATTGTGAAATATTATTACAATTTAAAAGAAATGTAATTTACTCCTGTGATGGCAAAGCTGAATTTTCAGCAGCCATTACTCCAGTCATCAAGATCACATGATGCTTCAGAATCATTCTGATATGCTGATTTTCTGCTCAAGAAACATTTATTATTATTGAAAAACTGTGCTGCTTAACATTTTTGTGCAAACTGTGATCATATTCAATGCAATATATATATATATATATATATATATATATATATATATATATTTATCAAAACTTATAAATGATATTGTATCACAGTATATAGAATGATTTAAAATTGCAACAAGAACCTGACAGCCAGTGATCACCATGCATTTTCATTGAATAGTCAGAGCAGCTTTGACCTTTTTCACCTCACTTTGAATGTCCTCTTGCATCCTTGAAAACTCTAGCACTAGACCATCATGTTTAAATAGGGAGCTTTTTTTCTCTTTTGGTCATGTTTTATCCTATCCATGTGTATCCTTGCCTAGAGCAAGAAGTGAGCCATGACTGCCATCAGTGCCCCCTCAAGGAAAATAGGTACATGGCACCTCTGAATACAGCTGAATTATCTGTAATATAGATATTTAAGGCTGAACCACGTCCTAAAACAATGGCCTAGCTCAGCATATTTAAATTGTTCTGTTGCAACAAATCTCTTATGTTAAGAAAACTATAATAATTGTAAGGGTATTAGGGTTTTCTTAAAGAGATTCTGTCATCATTTACTGTATCTGATTTTTTTTTTCTTTTTTCTTGGTCCATACAATGAAAGTCAGCACTCACCAGAGTGTTTAATAACATTCTTCAAAATATTTTCTAAAAAAAGTTTGTTGCAACTGAATGCTGACCTTCAAAAGTTAATGGTTTATTTACAGTCGTTCAGCATTTTTTACAGCTTAAGTAACAAAATCATACCGTCTGTCTCCTTAGCTCGGTCTTATAACTGCGGTGACAGCATGGCAGGTTTGAGTGTTGTATTTACCAGTGGCTCCATTCATTCTTCATGTTGGTAGAGAACTTGCTTTAAGCTTATCCCCTGCAGTATGGTTACCAAATAAAGAGAAAGAGGAAACATGTCACAAGCTCATGTCAGTATGTCATGGTGTTTAGCTATTTGTATCTACGCTGTAATAGAGAGTAAGTTGCTGTGGCTGGGTAGATTTGAGCAAAGCTGCTAAAAAGGCAGTCCGAGTCTTTTCAACTCTACCGTATGTTCTCTGTTGGATTCCTCTGTTGGATCTTTGATTTATGTTGTGCAATAGTCATCTCATTTTATTCGCCTCTTCTCACATCTGCCGGCATCCGCTGAAATTGCATGTTAAAAGTTAAAAGAACACCTGTCACAGGCTTGAAGTTGATGGCAACATAAACACGAGTGCATGCACAGCTTGAGTCAAGCTGCTAGAAGAGGCCCTTACACTTCTTCAGGAAGGAAAACGAGGAATTAGCTTTCCATGCATCTCCACTCGTGTTTTGAAATGAGGAGGGTCAGTCGAAGGTGAGCGTAAGAACGCAAGACAAGTGAGCTATCTTTTATTTTCAGGTTTGCTGACAGCAGAATGTAAATTATTTAAGGAGGCCAGGCTGACAAAAAAAGGGGAGTAAGATAGGTCTTCCACATTCGTGTGTACAAATTATATGCGGCATACCTAAATGTTGGAATACACTGCATGACTTTTAAAATCTGTGCAGATTTTAAAACACTATAGGCAGCATACACTAGCCTACTTTGAAAATGGATAAATAAAAAAAACATGATCATCATATACTAACCCACTGAGGATCACACACAACCAGGCTTTATAGGCATGCGAACACAAAATTCTCATGGAGAAACATGTGCCCCGTTGATAGGAGACACATGACAAATTAAAACAATAGGCCTATGTGTTCTAAAATCAGCTCAAAATATCAAACATGTTTAATATCCTCTAACTAGTTAAAAGCCTGTGCCCAAAATGTACTACACATTCTGTGAAATCCAAAATTGGGGCAAAAGTTTGAGCAAAAGTCATGTAGTATATTCCAGGATTATTTTAGGCAAGACAGCATTGCTCGCTATTTAAGGCTACAAGGAGAGTTGCTAGTCTTTGTACTGTAAATGTTCTTGGTTTATACACATCCATTCATATGTGATCAAATTAGGTTGTCAAGATAGCACATTTTATCCCTCCATAAGAGTAAAGCAACCTAGGCTCATTGGATAAATATGCCTCTGCCTACATTTTTTCTCCAAAAATGTACCTATACATACAATTCTCTTTAGTTTCCAGCTGAAATTACAGTAAAATGCAAACACCTTCCTTTTCAAACAAATTTTGAATCAATGGCAGATTTGATTAATAAACACTTATTTTCGCACCATATGTACAGCGTTTTTTATGTAGTAAACTTGCTTGGTAGCTCACCTGGTACGGTGTTGAACTTGAATTGCAGGGCTCATGTACAAATCATGTGAAACCGTCTTGATAAAACAGAATTAAAAAGTTGTAGAAGTATAATAGCATAATAGCATGGATGCTTTAGCAGATGCATTTTATCTTACATTTGCTTTTGTTACCAATATCAGGTTATGTTTAGGGTAGGGTGCTATGTTAGTTTCAAATGCAATAGAGCATTAACCTTTTAGTGCTTTTTTCAAAACAATCAACATAATTAAATGCTGCCAGATAGGGTTAGGATTAGGGTTTGGTTTAGGGTTACTTGCATGTAATTACTATATGCATAATTTATTGTTATTATAATAGTAACTACATGTAAAATGTAACAAGGACACATTAAAATAAAGTGTTACCATGTTTGGAAATGCAATATGAACATAAGTACATTGTACTTATTTTTGATGTAAGTACATAGTAGTTAAGGCCACCTAATATAAAGTGGGACTGACATTTCACTTTGAATGTGTTGCGAAATGTGTAAGAAGCAATGTAATATAATTTTGCAGAAATGTCGCCACAGGCACATATTTTCCAGAAAGCCTGGGTTGTAGTTTCACATATAATGGGTCTGAATTACTTTTCCTTTTTTTCCTATTATCCTCTAACTTTCATCAACGAAGGATAGTGCATATGCCAGCGTCTGAAACTAGGTTTCAGACAGCCAACATGAAATCAGACCCTCTCTTGGCAGTGTTAATAAGTGCTATTCGATCAGCTCAGAGACAAGGTTATTGCTGAACCAATGCAGTCAAGACGAAAAAGAAAGAAAAAGGCTGAATATTGTGGAGAGGGATAATCATTTTACACTGAAAAGGAAGAGCAAATATTGTATTAACATAAGTCAATTGCTTAATAAAAGCGCATTATAGCCATTTACACTGAGGTATGTAAGTCAATATTCTAATACTTATAATCTGATAGCAGAAAGTCAAATATAAGAATGAATATTAATGTAAACTTTTCTCTAGCTCCATGCTACCACCAGGCACAATAAAACTGACTTATTCATTCACATTAACCGCACAAAGAAAGGCCAGTGACAGAGATGTCTGGGATGTTCTTAGAGTCTCTATCTTGTCTACATTTCCCAGCATACTGCCAGGTTGACCAGGGGTGCAAAACTACAGAGAAAATGGCTCTCTGAGAGCACTTCAGAGTACCTGTACCCTCTCACAGTTCTCTTCACTCAGTTCAGCATATCACAGCAGGTGAATGCTAGCCTCTGTGCTAACGATAATGGATACTTCACTAGTGCTCACTTCACTAGTGCACTATCAGGCTCACTGGATGATGCCGTGTGAATCTATGATAATGATAGTTTAAACAGAACAAGTTGCTGCGATGTCCATTGGTCTTTGCTTGAGTGTGATTTTGGGGCTTGGGAAATGGCTTGGCACTTTAAATACCCTTTCACACCACTAAAAATCGATTGACTGTGCGTCTTTTTGTGTGCATGTTGAAAGTGGCCACAGGTATGATCATGTACAAAATGGTCAAAGGTTACAAAAAGGAAATCCATAGTTTCTGCTTTGTTTGAGGTCCAGGAAATTGGCTCTCTCAAATGTCAAATCTTCAATGCGAATCGATGCCCTCCTAGTGCTTTTAAAAGTTTGGTACATAAGCCACTTCATACGTTAAACAAACACTGCCTCACTTTCTGCCTCATTTAATTAGATGTCTGTTCTATAATTCACACTCTCCAAATATTGCTTACTGTTTAATGAAGACAAAAGATACACAAAGATCATTTTCAAAAGCTTAATCTAATTTGCTACCATCACCTACGGGTTGCTGTTGTGCTGCACGTAATCACAGCCATTCTGATATCTAGGGAAAACATCACTATTACTAGTGATATTGCTTTTATGCAGCAGTTACACTGTGTGACACACTATTTCCAGTTACTTTGTCTAATTTAGCTTAGCCACCAAAAAAAAAAAAAAACTTCCAAACAAAGCAACAAGAGAATCAAATGCCATGCGTTTCCAAGCAACACCCTTTAGTGGTGGTGTGTTCCATAATGAATCAGTGTTTTGAACAAATCTGTTAAGATAATGAATCATTGACTTACTCGTAAACACTGTCCCTTGTTTTGTTCCTGGCTGAATTATCGTTTTTGAACTAATTGGTTGAATCAATAATTCAGTGGCTCATTTATGAAGACAGTTGCTTGTTTCGTTTTTTAATGTATTATCAAGTGTGAAAGAATGTATAACTGATTCATAAAGACAACCTACTGGCTTAACAATGTAACCTGCAAAAAGACCGTTAATGTAAATATATACAGGTCATTTGGATGCTTCCTGTCTCTGATGGAATTACAGCTTCGTGTGAACAATTTGTGGCATAAATGCATATACAGCAATTGAAACAAATCGTAAATGTCAAATGTCCATGCTGGCTAAGGTTATGATTTACTTCTGTTTAGACTAACAGAGATGAATTCCAACATATAAACAGAACAGCTGAGAAGCCAGAGTAAACATAACATGATTAAACACAGTAACTTGCTCTAAATCTCAAAATGCCCGTGTGAGTAGCCTGGGAACATACTCCAGATCTCATTCCTTTTAATTAAAGGTTCTCATGATAAACTATCAGGTTGCTTTAATTGGTATTTATGCATGCTGCTTCTGTACTGTTGTCTGTTACGTTTCCCATTATGAAATTATGAACTCCATAAATGGGTTCACATGGTTTTCTGGTTGTGATAAACACACCGAAGCCTGATCATTAGCAGTGCATAGTTAAATGTGCATGTTCTTCTCACATTCAGCAAGAATCTGACAGCTGGAGGCTTGGTATTTATATTTATCTGTGCCTGTAAAGCTGCCTCTTAGTTAGAATGATCTACACCTCCTTCCAGCATCCCATCCCCCTCCCCCATTTGTTCCTGCTAATTAATGAGTGTGGTGCTAATTAAAAGCCAGGCAACACTCAATACATTCTGGGTCTGTGAGAAATATTAACATTTTCATTCACAGGTCTCCGAGACTAATGAATATTCGATTGCAAAATTTCCAAGGAAAATCATAGGGTTGGGAGGAGCATGAAAGTGACAAGAAGACACGTATGTTATATATAGACCTATATTATGAAGAAGAAATGAAAGATTTCACACAGGGGGTCCTGTAACATGACAAGGCCTCATGGAGTAAAGAAAAAAGAATTAAGATTAGAAATAACTGTAGCCTAGTCAATTAAAAGACATCGTCACACCCGTCCGAGACGCGTTTCAGTATTTCATGTTGATAGAACCGAAACACTATGCCATGTGCACAAGTGAGAAAAAATGCTTTGTATGAAAGAAAAGCCCTCTGCTTCGGCCGTATGCTGAGCAACAGGATGCCTCCTACTGGGCTAAACATGTATCATCTTTCCACATAAATCAAGCCTGTGAACAAAATGTGTGTGCGGGGCGAGATAAAAAGAGGCAAGCAGCCCAAATGTGGTCTCTTGGGTACAGTTCCACACCTCCACCTCTTTCCATCCACTCCCCACATTTTAATTGCCACTGTTTGCCAATTGCCACATACTGTGCCCATAATGACTGTTCCTCACAATGCAGCCATAGCACTTGATCTCTCTTTTAATGATCCTCCTTCTGTAAATTTGTACTGCACTACTTTCTTATCTCACAGATCTTTATCAGCACCACTTGCCTGCGGACACATTAATTGTGGAGAGATTAATTGACCACAAATCCTTCAGGCATGACCTATGCGCTATGTAAAGCATTTGCGGTGCTGATTTCATTACTGACTCATAGCCCTCTATAGCTCCCTCTGTGCAATTAGTGTAAAATCTTTACTAGCGACACATATGACAGTTACATTCAATTAGTCGTATGCTGATTTCTAGTATAGAGCGAGGAGTGATAATTGTTAACATCAGATTGGACAAGGGTGTAAAAAATTATATCACTGTGATGCTATTTATAGTAGACACTGTCTATTATCATTTCTGTGTAAATCATTCGTAAAATCATGCTTATGTAAATTGCCACGTTAACAGTTTACGTAAGAATGGTTTTATGAACAATTTACATAGAAATTTGTTCTGCTTGTGTTTCATGAATGAGGCCCAATGAATACTTGTTGCTGTTCGTACGCTTAGGATTTTGGGTTTTGACTGGGAAAAGACAATTAATTCAAATGTATTCAAAATTATTCAATTTCATCAGTTTTCTGTGGTTCTTCTGGTAATAAGGAAAAAACGGAATGATACAAAAAGTAAGTCTGTTTCATGAACACAGCAACACATTTGTAACAGTGCTTATTTTGTACATGACAAAAAGAAAGACAGTTACACTGGAAACAGTTCACTTCAAAGAACTCGAGGCTTGGGAAATGTAGTGAATTATACAATGTAGTTAGCCAGAACTGGGACTTTCATTGTTTTTATCACTCTGCTTGTTGTGTTTGCGAGGTACTTGACAGACTGTCCATCTGTCCATAAGTGTTAAGAATGAATCCTGCAGATTACAGATTATCGTTATGCCAGTAGGTGGCGACAAGTGCCTGTCTTTAAACAAATTAAATAATTCGTTCAACTGACTCATTGAAAAAAAAACGGAATCATTCTAGAAGAATACAAGCAACGGTCTTTAAAGTGACGTGACATGTGGCCAAGTATGGTGACCCATACTTGGAATTAGTGCTCTGCATTTATCCCATCCAAAGTGCACACACACAGCAGTGAACACACACACACCGTGAACACACACCCGGAGCAGTGGGCAGCCATTTATGCTGCGGCGCCCGGGGAGCAGTGGGGGTTCGGTGCCTTGCTCAAGGACACCTCAGTCGTGGTATTGAAGGTGAGAGAGAGCGCTGTACATTCACTCCCCCCACAGACTCGAACCCGCAACCTTTGGGTTACGAGTCCGACTCTCTAACCATTAGGCCACGAATCATTCAATCATTCATTCAACCAATTTATTCAAAACACTGATTTATTTTGGGACAAAATACTGTTTATGATGCAATGAGTCTACTAAGACTTTCAAACTATTGTTGTTGGCGAAGCAAAAACATATTGTCTAAGGGCATTTTCACACCTGGCTTGGTTCTAGCATTTGTTTCTGAACCTGGCACATTTCTCCCTTGGTTCAATTAATTTTGGCATATATGAACACAGCAATCACACTCGGATTCAAACCAAAATAATCGGCCCAAGACTGCCTGATTGAGGTAGTCTCAGCCCAATTGAAAACTAACTCTAAAGCGGTTGCTTGTGGTAAGAAAGCAATCTGACCCAATGGACCAATGAACCAAGCTATATTATAATTCATAATGTGGGTGAGCACATTTCTTATTTCAGTTGAAAACCAAAGAGTAGCTCTTCTCGTGGCTTTTCCTCGAAACAGATGCATTGTAAGAATGCTGTCCAGATGAAGCCTTCATTCTCGCTCTGTGTTTATATATTATATATATATATTTATATATTTTATGTAGTATGTATTTATATATCCTTGTTTCAGAACAAAACAAATAATCTACAGGTGTGAAAATGACATGAAAAGTAAGCAATATCATATGGTAACTATAAATAGCTCAGAGAAAGCTGCTGATGCAAGCAAATGTGCAATATTTATTTATGTTGCATATAATATAAAAAAGAAAAGATTGGGTCTTTAAAATGTATTTATTTTTCAGTTGGAAACTTGGAAACGTACAGCCTAAGCAATATGCAGCATTAAATTGAGCTCCTGATCCTCTGTAAAAGGATGAAATGTGCTGTATAACCAACAAAGGCTTATGCTATCTGCTGAGGCTCGTGCGCATGGCATATGCATATGCTCTGTTTGTACTCTGCCATTTAGAGCCAGGGACATTTTTCTTTGTCACATTGCTCTCCTGACTCAACCAGCTGAAAGCGGGATTAGCCTCCAGTGTCTTTGAAAAGTCAAGAAGTGAGGGAAAAATGAGGATAAAGTGATGACAGGATGGAGAGAGGGTGAGGAAGAGCGAGACAGGCAGAAACACATGGGCAGTTACATGAGCAAGAGAGCTGGAGAGAGAGCAAACAGCTTGGCTGGGAGGGACATGGCATACATATTTCATATATAAAAGACAAGCATTTCATTTCCATATTTAGTGAACACCGAGAGAGCTTATTCAAGCAGTCAGGGCTTTGCTGAGGTAGAAAATCAGCAAACTCGCTGTGCCCATGTACTTCCAAATCAATCTACTGCCATCTGCAACAGATGCATGACATGGCACGTTTGGGTTTCCCATCTGATTTCCAGAAAACCCTCGAACGTTTTCGAACTTCAAACATCTAGAAGTTTCATTGTTATCAAATGCACAGGGACCAGTCTGGCCCCTGAAAGTGTTTTAATTAGAGTGGTGGAGTGACCAAGGGGTTTAAAGTAATATTCCAGGTTCAATTTAAGTTAAGCTAAATCAATAACACTTGTGGCAGTGTTGATTACCACAAAAATTAATTTCCAGTTGCCTTGATTACAGTTAGGTGTTATTTTAATATTATTCATATACTGTCATAGTATTTATTTATATTTTAAAATAGCTTTGATTTTTATAGTTTTCATTTTAAATTTAAGCTTTTGTCATTTTAATTATTTTCAGCTTTTTATTTTTATTTCAGTTCAGTTTTAGTAATTTTAGTACTTCAACTTCACATAGTTGCCAAGGCAACATTTCTAATTTTTAGTTTAAGATTTTTGTTTGACAATTATTTTTTATTTTATTTTATTTCCGCTTTATTTTAAATAATAATTAAAATTTTTAGATTTAGTTATCTATCAATAACAACACAGCTTGCAATGGAAGTAATAGTGCCAGTCCAGAAATGTTAAAATACTCATTATTTCACCAGAATAGCCAAAAAGTTGCTTTTTTTTGCCTTTATTCCCACAAGGAACAAGCCAAGTACAGTTCTTAACCCCATGGAGATTGTCCCTAAAATACATTGCTTTAGATAAAAGCATCTATTAAACTGCTTACTAACTGTCTTTCTTTTTCTTTTTTTAAAAAATCAGGTGTAAAGAGGGTTTCCAGGGCATTCGCTGTGACCAGTTCCTGCCCAAGACTGATTCCATGCTGTCTGACCCAAGTGAGTGCACTTGCAATTTGCTTGAATAAATCAGATGCATGTAAATGTATACATTTTTACTCTGCTGTGTCTGAAGTTAATAGAAAACACCATGTGTACAGTCTATGGATTATACAGTCCTTTTGAAATTGTTTTGAAATGGGTGTACAGGGTCACGGATGTGATTAGAGAGAAATGGCTATATAACTTAATCATATAATCAGCTTCTAACCCAAATGAATGCTTAACCTCTGTGGACCATAATGCATTGCTGCATTAATTTGCCAATAACAACAAGGCTTTGCAGTTTGCAGTCTTACAGGCACTGTTGTCATAGAAACCTTGTCATTACTAAAGTGTCACAACATTTTCCTGACAGGAACAGATTTCTAGATTGTCCCACCCACTCAGCTAATGGCTGTATATTCACACGCTTCTACCAATCCTGAATGTCTCTTTTCTGAATGATGTATACCATTTTACCAAATAAGGCAGTGAGTGTGTGCTCTTGCTTGCATCCTGTGTGTGTGTGTGTGTGTGTGTGTGTGTGTGTGTGTGTGTGTGTGTGTGTGC